>NC_140987.1:355873964-356029802 GCF_052327205.1 Somniosus microcephalus | reverse complement strand
CGCTCTCTTCCCCCCTCGCGCTCCTCTCTCGCTTTCCCCCCGTCGCGCTCTCTTTCCCCCCGCGCGCGTCTCTCTCGTTTCCCCCCCGTCGCGCTCTCTCTCTTCCCTCCCGTCGCGCTCTCTCTCTTCCCCCCCGTCGCGCTCTCTCTCTTCCCCCGTCGCGCTCTCTCTCTTCCCCCCGTCGCGCTCTCTTCTTCCCCCCGTCTGCGCTCTCTCTCTCTTCCCCCCGTCGCGCTCTCTCTTCCCCCCGTCGCGCTCTCTCTTCCCCCCGTCGCGCTCTCTCTCTTCCCCCCGTCGCGCTCTCTCTTCCCCCCGTCGCGCTCTCTCTCTTCCCCCCCGTCGCGCTCTCTCTCTTCCCCCCCCGTCGCGCTCTCTCTCTTCCCCCCCGTCGCGCTCTCTCTTCCTCCCCCCGTCGCGCTCTCTCTTCCCCCCGTCCGCTCTCTCTTCCCCCCCCCGTCGCTCTCTCTCTTCCCCCCCGTCGCTCTCTCTCTTCCCCCCCCCGTCGCTCTCTCTTCCCCCCGTCGCTCCTCTCTCTTCCCCCCCCCCGTCGCTCTCTCTCGTTCCTCCCCCGTCGCTCTCTCTCTTCCCCCCCCGTCGCTCTCTCTCTTCCCCCCCCGCTCCTCCCCGTCGCTCTCTCTTCCCCCCCCAGTCGCTCTCTCTCTTCCCCCCCTTCGCTCTCTCTCTTCCCCCCCGTCCTCTCTCTCTTCCGCCCCTCGCTCTCTCTCTTCCCCCCCGTCGCTCTTCTCTCTTCCCCCCCCGCTCGCTCTCTCTCTTCCCCATCCTCCCCCAGTCGCTCTCTCTCTCCCCCCAGTCGCTCTCTCTCTCTCCCCCTCTCGCTCCTCTTCGCTTCCCCCCCCAGTCGTTCTTCTCGCTCCCTCCTCGTTCTTCGCTCTCTCCCCCAGTCTCTCCTCTTCTCTCTCTTCCAACACAACATGCCGTCAAAAAAGTCCTCTGCACGCCCCCCTCGCTTCTCTCTCTCTCTTCCCCCCCACTCTCTCTCTCTCTCCACATCATGCCTCTCAAAAGCTCTCTCACCCGCTCACTCTCTCTCTCCCCTCACATCTCTCTCTCTCTCTCCCCCTCAGCTCTCTCATCACCTCATCTCTCCCTCTCATCGACATCTCTCTCTCTCCACATCTCTCTCTACCTCATCCTCTCTCTCTCTATCTCCCCATTCTCTCTCTCCCCAGTCTCTCTCTTTCACACTCCAATCTCTCTCTCTCACACTCCCAGTCTCTCTCTCTCACACACTCCAATCTCTCACTCTCACAACACCCAATCTCTCCCTCATCACATCCCAAACTCTCTCCCTCAATCTCCCCATTCTCTCTCTCTCTCCCACCTCATCTCTCTCACACTCCAATCTCTCTCTCTCTATCTCCCCATTCTCTCTCTCTCACTCCCAATCTCTCTCTCTCATCTCTCTATCTCCCCATTCTCTCTCTCTCCCCATCTCTCTCTCTCACACTCCAAATCTCTCTCTCACACTCCCAATCTCTCTCTCTCTCACTCCCAATCTCACTCTCTCTCACACTCCCAATCTCTCTCTCACACACTCCCAATCTCTCTCTCTCACACTACCCAATCTCTCTCTCTCACACCTACCAAATCTCCTCACTCTCACACTCCCAATCTCTCTCTTTCACACTCCCAATCTCTCTCTCTCTCACACTCCAATCTCTCTCTCTCTCACACTCCCAATCTCTCTCTCTCTCACACTCCCAATCTCTCTCTCTCTCTCACACTCCCAATCTCTCTCTCTCACACTCCCAATCTCTCTCTCTCTACACTCCCAATCTCTCTCTCTCTCACACTCCCAATCTCTCTCTCTCACACTCCCAATCTCTCTCTCTCTCACACTCCCAATCTCTCTCATCTCACACATTCCCAACCTCTCTCTCTTCCCAACCTCTCTCTCTCCCACTCCCAATCTCTCTCTCTCACACACTCCCAATCTCTCTCTCTCTATCACTCCCAATCTCTCTCTCACACTCCCAGTCTCTCTCTCACTCCCAATCTCTCTCTCTCTCACTCCCAATCTCTCTCTCACACACTCCCAATCTCTCTCTCTCTCACACTCCCAATCTCTCTCTCTCACACTCCCAATCTCTCTCTGTCTCACACACCCAATCTCTCTCTCTCACACGCCCAGTCTCTCTCTCTCTCTCACACTCCCAATCTCTCTCTCTCTCTCACACTCCCAATCTCTCTCTCACTCCCAATCTCTCTCTCTCTCACTCCCAATCTCTCTCACACTCCCAATCTCTCTCTCACTCCCAATCTCTCTCACACTCCCAATCTCTCTCTCTCTCACACTCCCAATCTCTCTCTCCTTCCCTCTCTCTCTCTCTCCTTCCCTCTCTCTCTCTGTCTCTCTCTCTCTCCTTCCCTCTCTTTCTCCTTCCCTCTCCTTCCGTCTCTCTCTCCTTCCATCTCTCTCTCTCTTTCCTTCCATCTCTCCTTCCCCCTCTCTCTCTCTCCTTCCCCCCCTCTCTCTCTCTCCTTCCCTCTCTCTCTCTCCTTCCCTCTCTCTCATTCCCTCTCTCTCTCCTTCCCTCTCTCTCTTCCCCCCAGTCGCTCCCTCTCTCTCTTCCAACAACAACATGCCCTCGAGAAAGCCTCGGCACCGCCGGGCTCCCCCAGCCAGTATATATATAAAAGGATACTTCTGTCTGTCATTCCGTCTGTCTGTCTTGAATTAACTCTAAAGTTATAGAGCGTACCTACATGTGCGTTACGTCGAAAGAAAGCTGACGATTCCAGAACCGTCCTAAGCGTATTTACGTTTCAGCGGACAAAAATTGCGCCCGCGGTATCCAAAAAACATTCAACATTCCGCTCATTATCCGCTCATTAGCATCGAGTGACGTCGAGGTCGACCAATCGTACGGCGGGTTCCTGGCGCGTGCGGCCGGGCCCTCCTACGGTCGAGTGATGGGACGATTGACCAATCCTACGCTTCGGTGACCTGACGGTCCACCAATCGGTGCCTGTGTGGGCGGGCCTTATCATTCTGAACTGAGGTGAGTCGCCGCCATCTTGATTCCAAACTTTTCATTTCTTTTTCCCGCTTTCTGCGTCTTTAAAAAAAAAGTTCCTTTTAAAACAGAAATTCTTTTTAAAAAAAGTTAATTACTTTCAGAAATTTTTAAAAAAAAGTTAATTACTTTCTAAATCTTTATCTAATCTCATTAATTTTCCTACCTTTCCCCGTTTTTGCAGGTAGGCCTCTAAGCCTGGGCATCTGTTGCCAGCCATGCTGGACCCGAGGCAATTGTTTTGTGGCAAGCTTCTCCCACCCCTCACCACCCCCCCTTCGGTCTCCCCCATCATGTGATGGTTGACCAATCCTATGGCGTGTGTGGGCGGGGCCTGATGCTTAATAAGACAGAATAAATAAAAGTTACTTTAGTCTTCGTGAGCACTGGAGTGACTGCAGCAACTATTGCAACGTAAGTGAAGAGATAGAGAATAAATAATTCAGTTTTTATATCTTCTAACTTTATATCTTCTTTCCTTAAAAACTTTCGGCTTTTGTATATCTTCTAACTTTATATCTTCTTTCCTTAAAAAACTTTCGGTTTTCAAAAGGCGAAAGTTTTTTAAGGAAAGAAGATATAAAGTTAGAAGATATACAAAAACCGAAAGTTTTTCACGAAAGAAGATATAAAGTTAGAAGATATACAAAAGCCGAATGCTTTTAAGGAAAGAACATATAAAGTTAGAAGATTTCCGATTTTGTACCTTGCAGCTACTTTTTTTTAAAAGTAAAGAAATTTTGCAGTTTTTAATGAAGAATTTTAATTTTCCCGTGCTTCCAACCGACATGAGAAAATGGCCGCCGGCTTCTTCACGCACCTTCAAGGCTGGTCGCACGCGCCCTGAAGGCTGGCAGACAGCTTTTTTTTCTTTCTGCCCCCGCCCCCTCTCCCCTCTCCCCCCACCCCCCCCCAAGGGTTAACCCGGCAACTGGCTCTGGAGACCGGGAGGGGAGGAGGGTTACCCTGGCAACTGGGCACGGCCATCTTTCATCCTGGCAGCAGTTCAATGCAGCGACACCACAGCGCCATATTTGATCCTGGCGGCACAACAATTTCCTCGTGGCGCCATCTTTGATCATGGGGGAACTTCAATGTGGGCCCGAACAGCGCCATCTTTAGTCTGGGCTGCCCGGTTCCATCCTCCTTCCCTCTCTCCTTCCCCCTCCCTCCCTCTCTCCCCCACTCCCTCCCTCTCTCTCCCCCTCCCCTCCCCCTCCTCCTCCTCCCTCCCCCTTCCTCCGCCCCTACCTTCCTCCTCCCCTGCCCCCTCCTCTCTCCTCTCCCTCCCCTCTCCCTCCTTCCTCCCCTCTCCCTCCTCCCCCCCTCTCCCTCCTCCCCCCTCTCCCTCTCCCTCCCCCCTCCCCTTCCCCTCTTCCCCCCCTCTTTTCCCCCCACCTCTTCCCCCCAGTCGCTCTCTCTCTTCCCCCCAGTTGCTCTCTCTCTCTTCCTCGAAAAAGCCTCGGCGCTGCCGGGCACTCCAGCTAGTTTTTTAATAAAAAGGGTCTGAAACTAAACTTACCTTATTGTAGATTCTTTAAAATAATAAACCTGTGGGAAAAAAAATCTAAATTACACTAAAACAGCACTTACCTGTAAAAATAAATACTTACGTGTGCTTTTTACAAGCGTAAAGACCGGAGGCCTTTACACATGCGCAAATCCCCCAAAACAGAGGAAATCCAAGATGCACGCGCTGCCCCCTACAGCGCACGCGCTAGCCTCTTCACCTCTTGGGTTAGAGGAGAGGAAATGCCGGTTTTCAGCGCATGCGCTGTGCATGCTGAAAACCGGCATTTCCTCCGGCCAGATGCGTGAGTACCCCTTCCGTACTCACGCGTTTGGGGAGGAATTACTGCTCCGTTAATTCTATAAGGACTAAGAGTGTTAAAAAAACACACCTGAAGGCTTTGTGTCTTAATGCGAGGAGCATTCGTAATAAGGTGGATGAATTAGCTGCGCAAATAGATGTAAACGGATATGATATAATTGGGATTACGGAGACATGGCTCCAGGGCGACCAAGGCTGGTAATTCAACATCCAGGGGTATTCAATATTGAGGAAGGACAGTCAAAAAGGGAAAGGAGGTGGGGTAGCATTGCTGGTGAAAGAGGGGATTAACACAATTTAAAGGAAGGATATTAGCTCTGATGATGTGGAATCTGTATGAGTAGAGCTGAGAAATACCAAGGGGCAGAAAATGTTAGTGGGAGTTGTATAGAGACCCCCAAACAGTAATGCTGAGGTTGGGGATAGCATTAAACGGGAAATTAGAGACGCGTGCAATAAGGGCACAGCTGTTATCATGGGTGACTTTAATCTACATATAGATTGGGCTAACCAAATTAGTAACAATACTGTGGGGGAGGAATTCCTAGAGTGTATACAGGATGGTTTGCAGGACCAATATGTCAAGGAACCAACTAGAGATCAGGACACCTTAGACTGAGTATTATGTAATGAGAAAGGATTCATTAGCAATCTTGTTGTGCGAGGACCCTTGGGGAGGAGCGATCATAATATGATAGAATTCTTCATTAAGATGGAGAGTGAAGCACTGTAGTTGACTCAGCGACCAGGGTCCTGAATTTAAATAAAGGAAACTACAATGGTATGAGGCGCGAGTTCGCTAGGATGGATTGGGGAACATTACTTAAAGGGTTGACAGTGGATAGGCAACGGCAAACATTTAAAGATCGCATGCATGAACTACAGAATTTGTTCAACGCTGTCTGGCATAAAAAATAAAACAAAAAAGGTGGTTCAACCGTGGCTAACAAGGGAAATTAGGGATAGCATAAATCCAAGGAGAGGACATATAAATTGGCCAGAAAAAGCAGCAAATCTGAGGATTGGGAGCAGTTTAGGATTCAGCAAAGGAGGACAAAGGGATTAATTAAGAGGGCGAAAATAGAGTATGAGAGTAAGCTTTCAGGGAACATAAAAACTGACTGTAAAAACTTCTATAGATATGTGAAGAGAAAAAGATTGGTGAAGTCACGCGTAGGTCCCTTGCAGTCAGAATCAGAGGAATTTATAATGGGGAACAAAGAAATGGCTGACCAATTCAAAAAGGAGGACACAAATAACCTCCCAGAGATGGGTCGGGGAACATAGGGCCTAATGAGAGGGAGGAACTGAATGAAATCAGTATTTGTAGGGAAATGGTGTTAGGGAAATTGACGGGATTGAAGGCCGATAAATCCCCAGGGCCTGACAATCTACATCCTAGGGTACTTAAGGAAGTGGCCCTCAAAATAGTAGATACATTGCTGGTCATCTTCCAAAATTCTACAGACTCTGGAACAGTTCCCATGGATTGGAGGGTAGCTAATGTAACCCCACTATTCAAAAGTGGTAGAGAGAAATCAGGGAATTATAGACCGGTAAGCCTGACATCAGTCGTGGGGAAAATGCTGAAGTCCATTATAAAAGATGTAATAGCAGAGCACTTGGAAAACAGTGACAGGATCGGACAAAGTCAACATGGATTTACTAAAGGTAAATCATGCTTGACTAATCTACTGGAATTTTTTGAGGATGTAACTGGTAGAATAGATAAGGGAGAACCAGTGGATGTGGTGCATTTGGACTTTCAGAAGACTTTCGATAAGGTCCCGCATAAGAGATTAGCATGCAAAATTAAAGCACATAGGATTGGGGGTAAGGTATTGACTTGGATAGAGAACTGGTTGGCAGACAGGAAAGGAAGAGTTGGAATAAACGGGTCTTTTTCCGAGTAGCAGGTGTTACATCCGTGTATAAGAAGACACAGACTGCGGAGAACGGTACAATAGGTGTTTACTCAACGTGGCTCAGACTGCAACTGATTTGTACAGACTACTACTCAGCGTTATATACAGGTGTGGTCACTGCCGGTACTACAGTATACATGAGCTGTAAAAAGTAGTTCCCCCCTTAAAGGTACATATATTACAGCAGGCAGTGACTAGTGGGGTACCGCAGGGATCGGTGCTAGGACCCCAGCTATTCACAATATATATTAATGATCTAGACGAGGAAACTGCATGTAATATCTTCAAGTTTGCAGATGACACAAAGCTGGGTGGGCATGTGTGCTGTGAGGAGGATGCAGAGAAACTCCAGTATGATTTGGACAGGCTGGGTGATTGGGCAGATGCAGTATAATGTGGATAAATGCAAGGTTATCCACTTTGGTGTCAAAAACAGGAAGGCAGATTATTATCTGAACGGGAATAGATTGGGAAAAGGGGAAGTGCAACGAGACCTGGGTGTCCTTGTGCACCAGTCGCTGAAGGTAAGCATGCAGGTGCAGAAGGTGGTTAAGAAGGCAAATGGTATGTTGGCCTTCATAGCGAGAGGATTCGAGTACAGGAGCAAGGATGTCTTGCTGCAGTTGTACAGGGCCTTGGTGAGACCACACCTTGAGTATTGTGTGCAGTTTTAGTCACATTATCACCTTATCTGAGGAAGGATGTTCTTGCTATGGAGGGAGTGCAGTGAAGATTCACCAGACTCATCCCTGGGATGGCAGGAATGATGTATGAAGAGAGATTGGGTTGATTAGACTTATATTCGCTAGAGTTTAGAAGAATGAGAGGGGATCTCATTGAAACTTATAAAATTCTAACAGGACTAGACAGACTAGATGCAGGAAGGATGTTCCCGATGGCAGGGGAGTCCAGAACCAGGGGTCACAGTTTAAGGATAAGAGGTAAGCCATACAAGACTGAGATGAGGAATTTCTTCACCCAGACAGTGGTGAACCTGTGGAATTCTCTACCACAGAAGGCAGTTGAGGCCAATTCATTAAATATATTCAAGAAGGAATTAGATGTATTTCTTAAGGCTAAAGGGATCAAGGGATATGGGGAGAAAGCAGGGACAGGGTACTGAATTTGGATGATCAGCCATGATCTCATTAAATGGCGGAGCAGGCTCGAGGGGCTGAATGGCCTACTCCTGCTCCTATCTTCTATGTTTCTATTTTTCTATCCCTTTTAATATCGCTTGTGGGGGTCCTTGCTGCTATTGAACGCATGTTCATCTGTGCGAGGTTAAGACAGGGCGTTAGCTCCAGCATTGAGGACGAAAATGGCAGTGATGGCGTTGCACGCTGATTTACGTCATGATCTGCCCATTCTACATACTTCCGGCACATGCTCCTAACGCCCGCCATATTGTCCTCACCAAAGTGGCATTTGGCACGGCCCGCACCAGAAGTGTGTGCATGCGGCATGGATGATATCTTAGACACAAAATGACACCCATAGCACCGAAAAATCGCGCGCTACGAAGTAGACTAGACTTCAGGGATACTTAATTGAAGTATTTAAAATGATGAAGAAACTAGATTGTGTACATGTGGGCAGATTATTTGAATTAGTAAGGTTAGGCAGAACAAGGGAACAAGTGTACAAGCATCCATACGTAAGCACCAAACTAGGTTAGATGTCAGGAGGTTTTACTTTTCCAAGAGGGTCATTGACCTTTTGACTAGGTTGTCATATTGTGCACTGAGTGCACATTCACTGCCAATGTTTAAAAGGGAGCTTTCTCTCTCCCACATGACAGCTGTCTCCCATTCTGCCAGCACATTTCACACCTAATCTAGAGCTGTCTTTTGTCTCCACTAGTCCTATCACCATCTCGTCTCGTTTTGAATACCTCTTAATGTCTCTTCTCTTTTGTTCTCTCCCAGCCCAGCCTCTTAATCTATTTCATTCCCTGTGCCTCTTTAGTCTTGATAAAGGGTTTTGACCCGAAACATTGACTGCAATTTCTCTCCACGGATGTTGCCTGGCCTGCTGAGTTTTTCCAGCATTTTCTGTTGTTATTTCGGATTTCCAGCATCTGCAGTATTTTGCTAGCGTACTAAGTTCCTGGAGGATGTCGGTAACTTGTGGTCAAGGTTGTCTCCTGGAACTCATTTTTTATCAGGGAGGAATTTCCCAGAGTTCCTTTTTCCTCAAATTGGCTTGTGTTTTTTTCATCTGTTTTATTGCCCCTCCAAGGGAGATTACTTGGCTAGTGGTGGGTGAGGAGTATTTTTTTTGTTATTTGTTATGGGGATGTGGGTGTCACTGGCAAGGCCCGCATTTATTACCCATCCCTAATTGCCCTTGAGAAGATGGTCGTCGTTGTGTATGTATCTTTAAGGGAATAACTGGTCTTAGACTGCAGTACCGGCAGTGACCACCCCTGTATAAAAGGCCCTAGCAGGCTTCTGTAATTTCAGTTTCAAGCTACCTCTTGTTCAGTAAAGTACCTGTTAAACTGTTCTCTCGAAGTCCGTGTATTATTGAGGCGCGGACTTTACAGTGGTGACGAGTAAGTTCGAACTCACCTGCAGTGTGGCATCATCTCAGGGGGATCTCGCCTGAAAGGAAGGTCCTGGAAGGTCGTAGTCTGAGCAACGGGCATCGACCGAGCGCAACCGCCCAAAGAATCCATCGGTGTTTGGAGAATTGCGGGAGAGACTGTGGTTTCAGCGAATCGTGCTGGTAGCAGGTAGCGCGCTGACCCTTCCGGACTGCGGCGGGCTCAAGCTCGATCGAGCGGCTCTACAAATCGGGCCGCGCAGCGTCGCCGGGGGAAGAAAACAAGAGAGAGAAGGTGGAGCGCACAGGGCGCGGTCGGTGCTCGAGAACAGGACAGCGGAGAGAAACTAAACGGGGGGAAGGAAAGCGAGACGCGCCGAAGCTGCGGGTCGCCGCCATTACCCAGCAGAACGCTCGGAGCAGCGTGGCAGTAAGGGGAAGAAGCAAAACACGGGAGGCGCCATTTTATCCCATTGGGGAAAAAGCAAAAGCGCGGGAGGCGCCATTTTATTCCATTGGGGAAGAAGCAAAGGCGCGGGAGGAGCCATTTTAAATCGCCCAAGATGCTGAAAAGTGGCAGTATCACTGCTTTCGACAACGAGGTAGAAGACTGGACCACGTATGTGGAAAGAATTGAAGTGTACTGCAAGGCAAATGAGGTGGCTGATGGAAAGAAGGCGTCAGTATTATTAAATCTGATGGGTGCGAGTACGTACGGCCTATTGCGGAATTTAATTACCCCAGCTAAACCAATGGAGAAAAGATTTGAGGAGATTGTTCATATCTTACAGGAACATCTAAGCCCTACACCACTGCTGATAGCAGAAAGATTCAAGTTCCATAAAAGAAACCAGCACAAAGATGAGAGCAATGTTGGCTATCTTACGGAACTACGCAAGTTATCGAAGCACTGCCAGTTCGGAGCAGGACTGGCAGACACCTTACGGGATAAGTTTGTCTGCGGGCTCCAGAGTGAAGGAACCCAGAAACGACTACTTTCAAAAAAGGACCTGACGCTAGAACAGGCTTTCAGCGCGGCAGTGTCCTACGAAGCAGCAGCACGGGGAGCTGCGGAAATACAACAGAAACCACAAGAATACAGCGCTAACAAAATGGCGTATGGAGCCAAAAAGTGCTATCGCTGTGGCAGAACAACCCATGAGCAGAAGGACTGCTGGTTTAAAGACAAAATATGCAGGCAATGCGGGAAAATGGGACATATAGCAAGAGTCTGCAGGTCGGGAAAGAAGACCAACACGACAAGAACTACTAAGGAACAGTACAGGAAAGTAAAGAAACTGACAGATAGTAGTTCAGAAGATCAGGAGAGTGATAAGGACTCCAGGAGCAGGCGACTAAGTTGTTTAAAGTTACACAACGTGATCGCAAAAGAAGGTCACCGAACCATTTGGGTCACCCTCATGATAGCAGGGTCCCCAGTGAAGATGGAATTGGACACAGGATCAGCCCTAACTGTCATGAATCAACGAGACTATGAGCGGCTATTCTCACACATACCCTTAAAGGACACGTCCATTGTATTGAAGACATACACGGGGCAAAAGGTCTACCCCAGAGGAAAAATAAGGGTGCCAGTTGAATATAACGGAAAGGAAACACAGAAACTATACATGGATATACTACGAGATGGAGGACCACCATTATTGGGACGTGAATGGATCCGAAGACTACAATTGGATTGGCATTCCATTCTGGCACTAACTGTGACTGACAAAAAAGATGATGACGTCACACCTGGACGTCTGTCACAAATTCTATCTGACGCAGAAGAGGTGTTCCAACAAGGACTTGGGACGCTAAAAGGAGGAAAGGCAACCATAAAGATTGAGGATAACGCAACCCCAAAATTTTTCAAGGCCAGACCGGTGCCATACGTGATACGCCCAGCTGTGGAAGCTGAACTGGAGAGTCTGGAGCGTTCGGGGGTGCTGTCTAAGGTGGACTGGAGTGAGTGGGCCACACCCAATCGTTCCTGTAATGAAGAAAGCATTGAGCAGCACGCCTGGGGAGCCAAGGAAGGTTCGCATCTGTGGGGACTTCAAGGTGACTGTGAACCCAGTCCTGCACACAGTACAGTATCCGCTTCCGCGGATAGAAGATATTTTCGCCTCACTATCTGGAGGGAAACGTTTTACAAAGATTGACCTGGCTCAAGCATATCTACAAATAGAGGTGGAAGAAGCATCTAGGAAATACCTCACGATAAACACTCACAAAGGCCTTTACCAGTACAATCGACTGGTATTTGGGGTAGCATCGGCCCCGGCTATGTGGCAGAGGGCAATGGAACAAGTCCTGCAAGGGATCCCGGGGACCCAGTGTTATTTGGACGACATCCTGGTTACGGGCGAAAATGACAATGAACAGCTTGCCAACCTGGAACAGGTGCTCATGAGATTGCAGGAATATGGGCTACGAGCCAACCATCCCAAATGTGAGTTCTTCAGGAGACAAATCTCGTATTGTGGCCACATGATTGATGAGGAAGGGTTGCATAAGTCGCCGGACAAGATTGAGGCTGTAGTCAAGGCTCCAGCACCAGAAAATGTGTCGCAACTGAGGTCGTTCCTCGGGTTGGTGAACTACTACCATAAGTTCTTGCCGAGTTTATCTACAATTCTGCACCCACTGAACGCCCTCCTTCAAACTGGTGTAACATGGAAATGGAGTGATGAGTGTAAGCGTGCCTTTCAGGAATGTAAATGTCAAATCACTTCAAAAGAAGTATTGGCCCACTACAACCCAACACTACCGATTCGGTTGGCATGTGATGCGTCACCTTACGGCATTGGAGCGGTGCTGTCACACAAATTCCGTGACGGTTCAGAGAGGCCAATAGCCTTTGCATCGCGCTCGCTAACCTCAGCCGAGCGTAACTACGCCCAGATTGACAGGGAGGCCCTCAGCCTGGTGTGGGGGGTGAAGAAGTTCAATCACTATCTGCACGGGCAGAAATTCACCCTACTGACTGATCATCAACCCCTGGTCTCAATTTTTAACCCAAAGAAGGGCGTTCCGGTGATGACGGCGCAACGGCTGCAAAGATGGTAACTTTTTCTAGGGGCACATCAGTATGACATAGAGTCATAGAGTTATACAGCACGGATAGAGGCCCTTCGGCCCATCGTGTCCGCGCCGGCCATCATGCCCTGTCTAATCCCATATTCCAGCATTTGGTCCGTAGCCTTGTATGCTATGGCATTTCAAGTGTGTGGTAAACCACTGTTTGTATTCCTGTTTGTCCTGTTTGTATTCCACTGTGTACATGCCTGGACATGCCTCGGCTGACTCCTCCCACAGGTCCTAGTATAAAGGTGACTGCTCCCCAGCCCTTGGTATCCTGGACCGGTCGACCACTCGAGGCAGACCTCCATTCTGTTGTTAATAAAAGCCTTTAGTTACTCTTCTAACTCTCAGTCTTTTATGAGTAATTGATAGCGCATCAAAGTGCTCATCCAAATGCGTCTTGAATGTTGTGAGGGTTCCAGCCTCCACAACCCTTCCGGGCAGTGAGTTCCAGACTCCAACCACCCTCTGGGTGAAAAAGTTCTTTCTCAAATCCCCTCTAAACCTCCCGCCCTTTACCTTGACAAGGTACGAAACAACATGGAAACGCTGATGGGCTGTCGCGCCTACCGTTGCCTACGGCAGAAGAAGCACCTGCAGTGGACCCGGTGGAGATATTCCATGCGACCATAGTCGAATGTTTGCCTGTTACAAACGCAAGTATTGAGAAGGAAACTCGAAATGACCCGACACTCTCTCGGGTCTATGATTTGACGGTGAAGGGATGGCCAGCATATGACGACTCACTGTTGCCAGCATTCTCGCCAAGGAGGGAACAGCTGTCAGTGTGCCGGGGAACCTTGATGTGTGGATCCCGAGTGGTAATTCCACCCAAGTTGAGAGATAGAGTACTCAATGAGCTTCACGAGGGTCATCTGGGAGGGGTAAAAATGAAGAGCCTAGCCAGGGCATTTGTGTGGTGGCCAGGAATCGATAAAGAAATCGAGGATATGACCAAGAGATGCACAGGATGCCAGAAGGTCCAAAACGCTCCACCACAGGCCCTGCTACATCCATGGGAGTGGCCCTCATCTCCATGGCAACGGGTACACATTGATTTCGCTGGTCCATTTATGGACTCAATGTTTCTAATCGCTGTGGACGCCCATTCGAAATGGCCAGAGGTCATTAAAATGCCCTCCACCACCACGGAGAAAACTATTGCAGTCCTAAGGACCATCTTCGCCAGGAATGGGTTGCCAGAACAGATCTGTTCCGACAATGGCCCACAGTTTGTGTCTGAGGATTTCTGGAGGTTCCTGAAGAATAATGGGGTGAAACATTACACATCTGCCCCATATCATCCAGCCACAAATGGAATGGCTGAGAGGTTTGTTCAGACCTTTAAAAAGGCCATAAAGGCAATGTATAATGACGACATACCACTGCAACACAAGGTGGATAACTTCGTGTTTGCTTACCGGAATGCGACACATGCAGTAACCAACCAAACTCCAGCCGTACTGTTTTTCAACCGGAGACTAAGATGTCGCTTGGATTTGCTCAAACCAAACATAAGACGAGATGTTGAGGATAAGCAGTTCCAGCACATAAATGAGAAGCCAACCAGGAGCTTCAAGATAGGGCAACCAGTCTTGGCCCGCGACTACCGAACAGAAAAATGGCAGCCAGGCACGATATGCACACAGCAGGGACCACTAATGTACACAGTGGACATTGGAGAGAGCATCATGAGACGCCATGCTGACCAGATTCTAGAGTCACAGGAACAAGCCAAACCTGTACCACAAGCATGTGCACCTGGTAATGAGCCCAAAGTACAGATTGCGTCTACCTCAGAAGCAGGAGTATTGGAAGCTGACAAACCAACCAATGACAATGAGCCAGAATTGACTCCACCGCCAGAACAGGATACTCGAGAAAGGCGCTATCCAGTCCGGATCAGGAAACCTCCTCAAAGACTGAACTTATAAATGACTATTTCAGTTGATGTATATATTACTGAGAAAATTGTAATTGTAATTAGTTATTATTTAGTTGTTAAATGAATGCTATGTACTGTTTATCTAAAAGGGGAGGAATTGTTGTGTATGTACCTTTAAGGGAATAACTGGTCTTAGACTGAAGTACCGGCAGTGACCACCCCTGTATAAAAGGCCCTAGCAGGCTTCTGTAGTTTCAGTTTCAAGCTGCCTCTTGTCCAGTAAAGTACCTGTTAAACTGTTCTCCCGAAGTCCGTGTATTATTGAGGCGCGGACTTTACAGTCGTGAGCCGCCTTCTTGAACCGTGTAGTCCGTGTGGAGAAGCTACTCCCACAGTGCTGTTAGGGAGGGAGTTCCAGGATTTTAACCCACCGACGATGAAGGAACGCCACTAAAATTCCAAGTCAGGATGGTGTGTGATTTGGAGGGCAATTTGCAGGTGGTGCTGTTCCCATGCACCTGCTGCCCTTGTCCTTCTAGGTGATAGAGGTCGCGGGTTTGGGAGGTGCTGTTGAAGAAGCCTTGGTGAGTTGCTGTAGTGCATGTTATAGATGGTGCACACTGCAGCCAAGATGCGCCGGTGATGAAGGGAGTGAATGTTTAAGGTGGTGGATGGGGTGCCAATGAAGCGGGCTGCTTTGTCCTGGATAGTGTCGAGCTTCTTGAGTGTTGTTGGAGCTGCACTCATCCAGGCAAGTGGAGAGTATTCCATCACACTCCTGACTTATATCTTGTAGATGGTGGAAAGGTTTTGGAGAGTCAGGAGGTGAGACACTCGCCGCAGAATACCTAGCATCTGACCTGCTTTTGTAGCCACAGTATTTAAGTGGTTGGTCCAGTTAAGTTTCTGGTCAATAGTGACCACCAGGATATTGATGGTGGGGTATTCAGTGATAGTAATGCCATCGCACGTCAATGGGCAGTGGTTAAACTCTCTCTTGTTGGAGATTGTCATTGCCTGGGACTTCTGTGGCGCGAATGTTACTTGCCTCTTACCTGTCCAAGCCTGAATGTTGTACATATCTTATTGCATGCGGGCATGGACTGCTTCATTATCTGAGGAGTTGCAAATGGAACTGCACATTGTGCAATCATCAGCAAACATTCCCACTTCTGAACTTATGCTGGAGGGAAGGTCATTGATGAAGATAGTTGGCCTAAGGATTCTGCTCTGAGGAACTCCTGCAGCAATGCCCTGGGGCTGAGATGATTGACCGCCAACAACCACAACTGTCTTCCTTTGTGCTTGGTATGACTCCAGCCAGTAGTGTTTGTCCCCTAATTACAATTGACTTCAATTTTACTAGGGCTCCTCGATGCCACACTCGGTCAACTGATGCCTTGATGTCAAGGACAGTCACTCTCACCTCACCTGTAATGAGGCCTGGAGCCGAGTGGTCCTGGCAGAACCCAAACTGTGCATTGGTGAGCAGGTTATTGGTGAGTATGTGCCACTTGATAGCCCTGTCAATGACACCTTCCATCACTTTGCTGGATTGGATTTATCCTGCTTTTTGTGGACAGGATGTACCTTGGCAATTTTGCACTTTGTCGGGTAGATGCCAGTGTTGTAGCTGTACTGGAACAACTTGGCTAGTTCTGGAGCAAAAGTCTTCAGCATGCATCCGGGATGTTGTCGGGACCCATAGCCTTTGCTGTATCCAGTGCACTCAGGCGTTTCTTGATATCACATGGTGTGAATCGAATTGGCTGAAGACTGGCTTCTGTGATGGTAGGGACTTCAGGAGGAGGCCGAGATCAATCATCCACTTGGCACTTCTGGCTAAAGATGGTTACAAATGCTTCAGCCTTGTCTTTTGCACTCATGTGCTGGGCTCCACCATCATTGAGGATGGGGATATTCATGGCGCCTCCTCCTCCCATTAGTTGTTTAATGGTCCACCACCATTCAAGACTGGATGTGGCAGGACTGCAGAGTTTTGATCTGATCCATTGATTGTGGCATCGCTTAGCCCTGTCTATAGCATGCTGCCTCTGCTGTTTGACGTGGAGATGCCGGTGTTGGACTGGGGTGGACAAATATAAGAAGTCACACAACACCAGGTTATAGTCCAACAGCTTTATTTGAAATCACAAGCTTTCGGAGCGCTGCTCCTTCGTCAGGTGAAGTGTAGAGTTGCATATAAGCACAGCATATATAGTCAGAGAGTACTGCCAGATGATTACAGGTAATCTTTCTAACTGCCCTTTATCACACCTCGGCAGAGAGATAATTACAGCAATCACAGGTGTGAATGGTGTCCAAACAGGTCAGTCAGGAAAACATTACATCAAAGAACAATGAGGTGGGGTCACAAGGGGTCAAATGTTGCAGATGCTGGGGTCTGTATGAAAAACAAAAAACAAACAAAAAACTATTTTTTTGCTGGAAATCACAGCAGGTCTGGCTGCATCTGTGTAAAGAGAACAAGTCAATGACGACTCGAGTCTGGATGACTCGACGTCAGGTGGGGTTACATGTAGTGTGACATGAACCCAAGATCCCGGTTGAGGCCGTCCTCATGAGTGCGGAACTTGGCTATCAGTTTCTGCTCGACGATTTTGCGTTGTCGTGTGTCTCGAATGCCGCCTTGGAGAATGCTTACCCGAAGATTGGAGGCTGAATGTCCTTGACTGCTGAAGTGTTCCCCAACTGGGAGGTGTTGTGTATGTACCATTAAGAGAATAACTGGTCTCAGACTGCAGTACCGGCAGTGACCACCCCTGTATAAAAGGCGCTAGCGAGCCTCTGTTTTTTAGTTTCGTTATTGACTTGCACCAGTAAAGATCTGTTTGTTTTCTCTCCTGCTAGTCCGTGTCTCAATCATTCATGGACTTAACACTGGCGACGAGTAAGAAACGTACTTACCTGCAACTCGGCAGCAGCTCCGACGACGTTGTTGAAGGTCGGAGCCAGAAGAAAAAAAAAATAGAGTCCATTGAAACTCGAGAAATGGGCGTCGACCATCAATCATCGGGTTCAAAACTTGCAGGAGAGATTGTCCAGAGCCAGGCTGGGTTCCTCGGTCCGTGGTTTCCCAGCTAATCGGGCTGGTGGCAGGTAGTGCTCTGATCCTTCCTGGGCTGCGACGGGCTGAAGCTCGATCGGGTGGCCTTTCAACGGGGCCGGGCAGCGAGTCGGGAAGCAAAGAGAGAGAGAGAGGGTGGAGCATACAGGGCGCGGCCGGTGTTTCGAAGCCGGGCAGCGTTCGGACCTAAGAAGAGGGAGGGAAGTGTCCCAGAGGGTCCGCTCCACGACAGGAAAATAATAAAAGAAAAAGAATCAATATTTAACGCACAGGAAACCATGGAAAGCAGCGCTAACAACAGCGGGGAAGAAGGCAAAGCGCGGGAGGCACCATTTTAGATTTGCAAGATGCCGAAGACTGGCTGTATCACTGCTTTTGATAATACATTAGAGGACTGGACCACGTATGTGGAAAGAGTCGAGGTATATTTCGAGGCAAACGAAATAGCGGAAGGGAAAAAGGCATCGATATTGCTAAACTTAATGGGCGCTAGAATGTACGGCCTATTGCGGGATCTGATTACTCCAGCCAAACCGAAGGCGAAGAGTTTTAACGAAATTGTTGCTGTTCTACAGTAACACTTAAACCCTGCACTACTGTTGATAGCAGAAAGATTTAAATTCCACAGGAGAACTCAGCACAAAGATGAGAGCAATGCTGAGTATCTTACGGAACTACGCAAGCTATCAAAGCACTGCCAGTTCAGAGCAGGACTGGCAGATACCCTACGGGACAAATTTGTCTGTGGACTCCTGAGTGAAGGAACACAGAAGAAGTTACTCGCAGAAAAAGAGCTGACGCTAGATAAGGCTTTCAGCGTGGCAGTATCGTATGAAGCAGCAGCCAGGGGAGCTGCAGAAATTCAACAAAAACCACAGGAATACGGCACCCACGAAATGACACGGGGATTTGCAAAATGTTATCGCTGCGGCAGAACTAACCATGACCAGAAGGACTGCTGGTCCAAAGACAAAATATGCAGACAATGCGGGAAGATTGGACACATTGCACGAGTTTGTAGGTCTGGGAAGAAGACCAACGACAACAAAAAGACTACTAAGGAACCATACAAGAAAGTACAAAAGATGATGGACAGTAGTTCCGAAGACCAGATGAGCGATAGTGAATCCGAGAACAGGAGATTAAGCTGTCTCAAACTTCACAATGTAATCGCAAAAGAGGATCACCGAACCATTTGGGTCACCCTCACGATAGCAGGGTCCCAAGTTAAAATGGAATTGGATACAGGATCAGCGCTAACCGTCATGAATCGACGAGACTACGAGCGGCTATTTTCACACATACTCTTGAGAGAGACATCCATCATCTTGACGATGTATACAGGGCAAAAAGTATACCCCAGAGGAAAAATAAGGGTGCCTGTCGAATACAATGGCAAGAAAATACGGAAATTGTATCTCTACATACTGCCAAATGGAGGACCACCGTTATTGGGATGGGAATGGATCAGGAAGATAAACTTAGATTGGCATTCCATTCATGCAATGACGGTGGACGGTAAAAAAGATGAAGACGTCACTCCTGGACGATTGTCAACAATCTTAGCTAACGCCAAAGAGGTATTTCAACAAGAACTGGGCACGCTTAAAGGCGTAACCGCCTCGATAAAAATAGAAGAGAATGCAGTTCCCAAGTTTTTCAAAGCGAGGCCGGTACCATATGCAATTCGCCCAGCTGTCGAGGCAGAGCTGGAGAATCTGGAGAAGGCGGGCGTGTTGTCTAAGGTCGACTGGAGCGAGTGGGCGACACCCATTGTTCCTGTCATGAAGAAAACGTTAAGCAATAAGTCCGGAGAGCCAAGGAAGATTCGCATCTGTGGGGATTTCAAGGTGACGGTGAACCCTGTCCTTCGCACAGTACAATATCCTCTTCCAAGGATAGAAGACATCTTCGCCTCGCTGTCTGGAGGAAAGCGTTTTACAAAAATTGACCTGGCACAAGCATATTTGCAGATGGAGGTTGAAGAGTCCTCTAGGAAGTATCTCACGATAAACACTCACAAAGGTCTTTACCAGTATCATCGATTGGTATTCGGAGTAGCATTGGCTCCGGCGATATGGCAAAGAGCGATGGAACAAGTCCTGCAAGGGATTCCGGGGACTCAGTGTTACTTGGACGACATCCTTGTAACAGGTGAAGATGACAGTGAACACCTTAACAACCTAGAACAGGTGCTCACTAGACTACGGGAACATGGGCTGCGAGCCAACCGCCCGAAGTGCGAATTTTTAAAGAAACAGATATCGTATTGTGGCCACGTGATTGATGAAGAGGGGTTACATAAGTCCCCTGACAAAATTGAAGTGGTTGTTAAGGCCCCAGTGTCTGAAAATGTGTCGCAACTGAGGTCATTCCTCGGGTTGGTGAATTACTATCATAAGTTTTTGCCGAATTTGTCGACAATTCTGCACCCACTGAACGCCCTGCTACGAACGGGGGTAGCATGGAAATGGAGCAATGATTGTAAGCGTGCTTTTCGGAAGAGTAAGGACTTAATCACTTCAAAGGAAGTATTGGCTCACTACAACCCAGCACTGCCAATCAGGCTGGCGTGTGATGCGTCTCCCTACGGCATTGGGGCGGTACTGTCACATAAATTCCTTGATGGTTTGGAGAGGCCGATAGCTTTTGCGTCACGCTCGTTAACTTCTGCCGAGCGTAACTACGCCCAGATTGACAGAGAGGCCCTCAGCCTAGTGTGGGGGGTGAAGAAGTTCAATCACTATCTGCACGGTCAAAAATTTACTCTACTAACCGATCATCAACCTCTTGTCTCCATTTTCAACCCTCAGAAGGGCGTACCGATAATGACAGCACAACGGCTGCAGAGATGGTCCCTTTTCCTAGGGGCACACCAATATGACATCGAGTACAAAGGAACTAAACAGCATGGAAATGCTGATGGATTGTCACGTCTACCGTTGCCGACGGTGGAAGAGGAAGACCTTGCAGTGGATCCAATGGAGTTATTCCACTCGACCATAGTCGAATGTCTTCCTGTGACGAATGCAAACATAGAAAAGGAAACACGGAATGACCCGACACTATCACGGGTCTATGATTTAACGGTGAAGGGATGGCCAGCACATGGCAAACCACTGCTGCCAGCATTCTCGCCGAGAAGAGAACAGCTGTCAGTGTGCAGAGGAACCTTGATGTGTGGATCCAGAGTAGTAATTCCACCTAAGTTGACGGATAGAGTGCTCAATGAGCTTCATGAGGGTCATCTGGGTGGGGTAAAAATGAAGAGCTTAGCCAGAGCGTTTGTGTGGTGGCCGGGAATCGATAGAGAAATCGAAGAGATGACCAAGAGCTGTGCAGGATGCCAGAAGGTCCAAAACGCCCCACCACAAGCTCCTCTGCATCCATGGGAGTGGCCCTCATCTCCATGGCAAAGGGTGCACATTGATTTTGCTGGTCCCTTCATGGACTCGATGTTTTTAATTGCAGTGGATGCACATTCAAAGTGGCCAGAGGTAATAAAAATGTCCTCAACCACCACGGAAAAAACTATCATAGTTTTACGAACCATATTCGCAAGGAATGGGCTGCCTGAACAGATTTGCTCTGACAATGGACCACAGTTTGTGTCTGAAGAGTTCCAGAGGTTCTTAAAGAACAATGGTGTTAAGCATTACACATCTGCCCCATATCATCCGGCCACTAATGGATTGGCCGAGAAGTTTGTCCAAACATTCAAGAAAGCTATCAAGGCAATGTGAAATGAAGAGATACCCCTACAACACAAGGTGGACAACTTCTTGTTTGCCTACCGGAATGCGACACATGCGGTTACCAACCAAACTCCAGCCATGATGTTCTTCAATCGAAGACTACGATGCCGCTTGGATTTGGTTAAGCCAAACGTCCGAAGAGATGTGGAGAACAGGCAGTTTCAGAATATGAATGAAAGGCCGACCAGGAGTTTTAAGGTAGGGCAACCAGTTTTGGCCCGGGACTACCGCACTGAGAAATGGCAGCCAGGAACGATTTGTACACGACAAGGACCTCTCATGTATACCGTGGACGTTGGGGAGAGCATTGTAAGACGCCATGCTGACCAGATTCTAGAGTCACTGGAAAACGTCAACTCCACACCACGATCTGATACACCTGGTAATGAAATCGACGTTCCAATTGCAGCTACCGCAGAACCGGTAATATTGGAAGCAGATGAACCAAACAACGACATTGATTCCGACTCAACATTGCCAGAAGAACCTGTTACCCCAAAGAGGCGTTATCTAGACAGAATCAGGAAGCCTCCTCAAAGACTGAACTTATAATTGCTTAAACTTAACCAATGTATCTAGCAACAGTAATTGTGATTGTAATTCGTTATCATGTAGTTGTTAAATGAATGTTATGTACTGTTTATCTAAAAGGGGAGGAATTGTTGTGTATGTACCTTTAAGAGAATAACTGGTCTCAGACTGCAGTACCGGCAGTGACCACCCCTGTATAAAAGGTGCTAGAGAGCCTCTGTTTTTTAGTTTCGTTATTGACTTGCACCAGTAAAGATCTGTTTGTTTTCTCTCCTGCTAGTCCGTGTCTCAATCATTCACGGACTTAACAGGAGGGAACACTCCTGCCTGGTGATTGTTGTGCTGTTTAGCATGCATGGTGTCCTGTGTTGTAGCGTCACCAGGTTGGCACCTCATTTTCAGGTACGCCTGGTACTGATCCTGGCATGCTCTCCTACACTCCTTATTGAACCAGGGTTGGTCTCTTGGCTTGATGGTAATGGTAGAGTGAGGGATATGCCGGGCCATGAGGTTACAGATTGTGGTGGAGTACAATTCCACTGCTGCTGATGATGCCCAGTGCCTCATGGATGACCAGTTTGGGCTGCTAGATCTATTTTGAATCTATCCCATTTAAGCACATTGATAGTGCCACACAACATGATGGAGGGTGTGTAAAGACGGGACTTTGTCTCCACAAGCACTCCAACTAAAACTGTCATGGACAGATGCATCTGCGACAGGTATGTTGTGAGGACGAGGTCAAGTACGTTTTTCCCTCGTGTTGGTTCTCTCACCACCTGTCGCAGACCCAGTCTGGCAGCTATGTCCTTCAGGATTCGGCTAGCTCGGTCAGCAATGGTGCTACTGAGCCACTCTTGGTGGTGAACATTGAAGTCCCCCACCCAGATTATGCTCTGTGCCCTTTCTACCCTCAGTGCTTCTTCCAAGTGGTGTTCAACATGGATGTGTACTGATTCATCAGCTGAAGGAGGGTGGTAGGTGGTAGTCAGCAGGAGATTTCCTTGCCCACGTTTGACCTGATGCCATGAGACTTCATGGAGTCAATGTTGGGCCACTCCCTCATGCCTGTATACCACTGTGCCGCCACCTCTAGTGGGTCTGTCCTGCCGATGGGACAGGGAGGGTGATGGAGGAGATTGGGACATTGGCTGAAAGGTATGATTCTGTGAGTATGACTATGTCAGGCTGTTGCTTGACTAGTCTGTGGGACAGCTCTCCCAATTTTGGCACAAGTCCCCAGATGTTAGTGAGGACTTGCAGGGTGGTCTGGGTGCACTTTTTCCATGTCCAGTGCATAGCTCGATGCTGGGTGGTCCGTCTGGTTTTATTCTTAGTTTACTTCTGTAGCGATTTGGTACAGCTGAGTGGCTCACTAGGCCATTTCAGAGGGCAGTTAAGAGTCAACCACATTGCTGTGGGTCTGGAGTCACATATAGGCCAGACCAGATAAGGACTGCAGATTTCCTTCCCTAAAGGACATTAGTGAACCAAATGGGATTTTACGACAATCCGGCAGTTTCATTGCTGATACTAGCTTTTTATTCCAGATCTATTTAATAAAATAATTTACATTCCCCAGCTGCCCTGGTGGGATTTAAACTCATGTCTCCAGATCATTAGTCCAGGTCTCTGGATTACTAGCCTAGTAAATGACCACTAACATAGCTTAACCTCATGGGAGTCATGTTGCCTAGTGACAACCTGGCTGAATTGGACAGGCTCGATGGATCAGCTGGTCTATTTCTGTCCATGTTCTTCATATGTTCATATGTTATGGTTTAGTGAATTAACTATGGAATTAAGTTAACCATGTTTACTTTTGTTACTGTCTAGCCTTTTATAGTTATCTCAGTTTAATGTCGACCTTCGTTCTAACACGGCCTGGTTTCAACCTAAATGTTCCAAATGGTCTTAAACAAAGTGCTACTAAACAGTGTTGAAGTTGGGAATTTGGAGAGAGTGGGAATTCAGAGCAGAGTGGGAAGGGGGTGCTACTTTTTGCCTCCAATACCTGTAGCGCTTTGTGTTACAGGTAAATAATTAATTTAATCTACCTATAACTTAAACTAGATCAAGTAATTATTTAAAAAGCGAAACTATAAGCTGAGTTAATTAAATAGTTTAATTAAATAAATAAATAAAACAATGTTATACAACGATGGCAGTGCAGGTGGAGTGCCGCAACTGGCATGTGAGAGTTTGTGGGGAGCATTGAAATCCCGGACAACCATGTCTGCAGTAAGTGCCTGCATCTCGAGGAACATCAGCTCAGAGTTGTTGAGCTGGAGTCCAAGGTGCAGACATTGCGGACATCAGGGAGGGGGAGAGTTACCTGGACACTTTGATCCAGGAAGCAGTCACACCCCTTAGGTTAGGTAGTGGTACAGATCTGGTTAGTGGTCAGGGACAATCTAACCACAGCTACACATTTCAAAAGATGCTCAATCTCTCATGGAATCTTACATTGTTCCTGTCATTCAGACTCAGTGCAGTATCATAAGTTTTAAAACTTTTAGTTCGAAAGAAAGAAAGAATTCACACTTATATAGTGCCTTTCACAACCTCATTACGTCCCAAAGTGCTTCACAGCCAATTAAGTGCTTTTTGAAGAGTCGTCACTGTTGTAATGTAGGAAACGCAGCAGCCTATTTGCGCACAGCAAGATCCGACAAGCAGCAATGAAATCAATGATCAGATAATCTGTTTTTGGTGGTGTTGATTGAAGGATAAATGTTGACCAAGATACCGAGAGATCTCCACTGCTCTTCTTCAAATAGTGCTGTGGGATCTTTTACCTCAGTCTCAATAGACGAGGCTTCAGTTTACAATCTGATCCAAATGGCGACAACTTTGACAGTGCAGCACTCCTTCAGTACTGCACTAAAATATCAGCCTAGATTATGTGCTCATATCACTGGAATGGAGCTTTAACCCACAACCTTCTGACTCACAGGCGAGTGTGCTACCGTCTGAGCCAAGAATGACACTTAGAACTTTACAGTGGGGTTAAATGTATAGCTTTAATATATGCACTTCCTGTCTACACCACTGACTTCCATTTTTTTGTCACCATTTATAAATTTCTATGTCCATATTTATAATGCGGCCAAAAATTGCGGTCGGCGGCATAGCTACGGAGTAGGCCGCTGACCTACGAAAAGAATACGTACTTACCTTGAGCGAGGCCCGGAACGGAGACTTCCTCTTCGGCGCTACATAGTATTGCGCCATGTATTACATTAGGAAGGCCAGGAGCGCAGCGTAAGGGAAGACACGCCCACAACAGCTGTCAAAACTAAGCCATGCCCACAGAAACTTCTCTCAGTCTTTTTCAGAGAAATTACATTTTGAAACCTTTCAAAATCTTCTAAAACCTTCTAAAAACTTTTAATTAAACTGGTACTTGGATTATTTCATATATCAGCATTTTGTTTTATTTTTTCATTCAAACTCACGATTTATTAGTCCCTATGTATACAACTTCCTGTTTAGATACTCAGTAAAGGTCTAACACTCCTACAAGTAATGTTGTTGAACTTCAGAAAGATATTCCCAGCCATATATTCAATGTTAATTTTCAGGATTAAAATATATTATTCAGACCTCATTTAGACTGGTAATAGATAAATCTACTTTCCTTGTTATAGATGCATTATATTGTTTATGTTCATTTTTGAGCTGAAAGGACAGAATTGGTCACTGAAATCTGAGAGAGGTTCACAAAAAGCTTTATACATCACACAGAAACCTCACAGTATTAATGAGATTATTTTCTTCTGTATATCCATAAAATCAATTCAAACAGCTCCGCAGTGAGTTCCTGTTTCACAGAACACAGAAACCCCACAGTGCAGATAGAGGCCATTTCGGCCCATCGAGCCTGCACCGACACATATCCCACCCGATCCCCGTAACCCCTACACCAACACATATCCCACCCTATCCCCGTAACCCCACGTATTTAATCCCCCTAACACTAAGGGTCAATTTATCATAGCCAATCATCCTAACCCGCACATCTTTGGACTGTGGGAGGAAACCGGAACACCCGGAGAAAACCCACGCAAACACGGGGAGAATGTGCAAACTCCACACAGACAGTCACCCGAGGCCGGATTCGAACCCGGGTCCCTGGCGCTGTGAGGCAACAGTGCTAACCACTATGCCACCGTGCTGCCACGTTAAGTGAGTAGTCTGTTTTCTCTTCCTTATGCATTAACAGTGTATTTTAACGTGACAATTCTACAGGTGTAATACAAAAATATAGTATTGTGTCCATCAATACGTTTGATTATACATTGTTGTTAGCGATCATTTGATTTCCACAAGTTCAATAAAGATTGTTTTGGTACACATTTTATAACAGAGAAGTTCAGAATTGTTATATAATTTATTCAGGCTGTACCCCATCATACTACAGCAAAAGACAATAGCCAAACATATTGCAAGTTTACTTATCAAGTATCTCTTTACAAAGATATATTTGCCAATATTTCTTGGGAAAATATAAGTAAACGGCCAAAATATATAGGGGGAGACATTCGTAATCGCCCCGTTTGGGGGCACAATTATTGGCCGGGTGCAAAGTTTAGCGCCTGGCACTAATTATCACCTCCGACTGCAAATTTGGCTTCTATCGCCCCTGGAGGTGATTGGAGCACTAAATCAGGCGCTACACACCTCTCTTAAGGCGCTAACGCCGAGGAGCGAGGCGCTACCTCAGAGCGCTGTCGAAGCTCATGTGATGTCAGTCAGCAATGGAATATAGACACACTGGCGCTGGCCATTTCTTAAAGGGGAGGGTCGATCTTGCTCTCCATCCACACCCTGCTCATTGCAGCCTTGAATCTCAGCCTGGAGACACCTGTACATCAATTCTGCTGGAAAGAACAATGGAGAGGCCACGGGAAAGAGCTCAGAGTGCAGCCCCCATAGTCTCTTCTAAATCGATGCAAAGAAGGTCAAATCAAAATGAACCTGCAAAGTGCTGCTCGGTACCCAAAACTCCTTCACACAGCATTGAATCTCTCCAGAAGTCTCTCTCTCTCTCTCTCTCTCCAATTCCAATTCCAATTCCAATTAAAATGCTTTATTGGCATGAAAGTTTACAGAGAACCATATTGCCAAAGCTTACATAGCAAAAAGGTACAGTTTTCCAACATTCTGTAGGTGTCAATCGATTTGACATTTGTTGGGTACATACAATATTACTTTTAAACAATATTAATTTTAAACAGTCTTTGTACTTCATTTGGTACGTTCAATATTAATTTTAAACAGTCTTAATTTTAAACAGTCCTCAGGTTGTGACATGTTGTTACATATTTGGCCCCAAGGTATGGTCTGTCTCCTTCTCCTAGGACTAATCTCAATTTTGACAGATCATCCAATTCCTTGAAATCTGGGGTTGTTTGGCTTAGCTTGTTGAATAATATGTTTCTTGATGTGTTGAATTTTTTGCATTTTAGGAGGAAATGCATTTCTGTTTCAACCTCGCCAGCCAGACATTGATCGCATATTCTATTCTCTCTAGGCTGCCAGGATTTCTTGTATCTGCCTTTTTCAATTTCCAGTTGGTGGTCGCTTAGTCTGTACCTGGTGAGGGTCTGTCTCTGTTTTGTGTCTCTGATGGTCGTGAGGTAGTCTGCCAGTTTATATTCTCTTTTTAGGGCCCGGTAACATTCTAATCTGCTTTGGCTTTCGGTTATTTTGTTCCAATGTTCCAGGTAGGTTTCTTTGCATTTTTTAATGATTTGGTTCACTCGGATTGGTGTTTGGGCGGCTGTGTTGGTCTGGGGCTGGTCAGGGTCCGGCTGAGTACTTAGTTTCCGTAGCAGCTGACTCAGGGGACTCTTTTCTGGGTTTAGCTCTTTGGTCTGAAAGGCTTTGAAATGAAGGGTGTCTGGGGAGCTAGATTTGAGGTGATTTAGGAAGTTTAGTGCTCGTTTTTGGATGTTTATTATCAGTGGGTATCTGCCTAGTTCGGCTCTGCATGCATTTGTTGGCGTTTTCCTTTGGGTGCGAAGGATGCTTCGGCAGAATTCTGCATGTAGGGCTTCTATTGTATGTTTTTCCCATTTAGTGTAGCTTTGGTGATTTAGCGGGCCCCATACTTCACTACCGTACAGTGCAATGGGCAGGATTATGCTGTCAAATATTTTGAGCCAGATTTTGATTGGGATTTGGATGTTGTAGAATTTTCTTTTTATTGCATATAGGGCTCTTCGGGCTTTTTCTTTTAGTGCATTCACTGCTATGCTGAAGCTCCCTGATGCTGTAATAGTTAGACCAAGGTAGGTGTAGCTCATAGTGTGTCCTATAGTGATATCACTGAGGGTAAACTGGTATTTGTTTTCCTGACATCTGGGCCTTTTTTGAAAAATCATGATGTTGGTTTTCTTTAGATTTACTGTTAGAGCCCAATTTTGGCAGTATTTGTCGAGTAGGTCTAGTTGTTGCTGTAATCCCTGTTCTGTGGGAGACAGCAGAACCAGGTCGTCCGCATAGAACAGGGATTTCACTTCTCCATCTAGGAGACGGAGACCTGGTGACTCGCTTTGCTCCAGCATGTCTGCTAATTCATTTATGTATATGTTGAACAGGGTCGGGCTCAAATTGCAGCCCTGCCGGACGCCTCTTCTCTGGGTGAAGAAATCGGTGCGTTTGTCTCCAATTTTGACCCCGCATTTGTTTTTCAGATACATTGATTTAATAAGGTCATAGACTTTGCCCCCTATTCCACATTGAAGAAGTTTATAATAGAGCCCTTCGTGCCATATAGAGTCAAAGGCTTTCTTGAAGTCGATGAAACAGGTGAATATTTTCCCATTTTTTGTTTGGTGTATATGTTTTTCAATGAGGGTGTGAAGGGTATAGATATGGTCGGCGGTGCGGTGTTTTGGAAGAAAGCCTATTTGGTTTTTTCTGAGGATATTATGTTTGTTAAGAAAATCAAGTAATCTACTATTTAGAATACTGCAGAATAACTTCCCTAGACAACTGTTGACACAGATGCCGCGGTAGTTATTTGGGTCTGATTTGTTTCCGCTTTTATATATGGGGGAGATTAGTCCTTGGCACCAGATATCGGGAAAACAGCCTGAACGTAATATGATGTTGAATAATTTGAGTACCGCACCCTGCATCTCCATATTGCTGAACTTGAGCATTTCATTTTTGATGTTGTCTGGGCCACAGGCTTTCTTTAGGTGGAGAGATTTTGTTTTTGTGGCCATTTCTTTCCATGTGATTGGGGAGTCTAGAGGGTTTTGGTTGTCTTTGATTGTTGCTTCTAATGTGTGGAGTTTTTCTGTGACCTGATGTTGACTTGGGTTTGTTTCGTTTATTGGGATGTCTTTGTAGAGGTTTTCAAAATGTGTTCTCCAGATGTCGCCATCTTGGATTGGTAATGCTTGCAATTGTGTTGTACTCAGGTTATTCCACATTTCCCAGAATTGTTTTGGGTTGGTGGAGTTTTCAATTTCTTCTAGTATTTTGTGGGTATAGTTTTGTGTTTTGTTCCTAATGGTGTGTTTATATCTTTTGAGGGTTTCATTGTATCTAGTACGTAGGTCCGGATTGTTTGGTTGGCGATGCTTTTGGTTTGATATTTTTCTCAGGTCTTTTCTGGCATTTTTGCATTCGTGGTCAAACCATTTCTTATTTTTATTTTGTCTTTTGTGACTCTTCCTCTTCTGTTTCACGAGGTCGGCTTTTACAGCTGCCTCATGAAAGATCATATTTATATCCTCTATGGCCATGTTTACCCCATCTCTGGTGATCTCATATAGATTTTCTTTAAATTTTGAAATTTTACTTGTGAGATCAGGTGAATTTAGTGCTGTGATGAATTTATCTCCACTGTCTGGGGCCCATCTGTATGTCTGGTTTATTTTATGTAGCTTACTGGGTTCCTTTTTTGTGTCTGTAGTTTGGGCAGAAAGTTTAAGGTACACATTTATTTGGTTATGGTCTGAGAGGGGGGATTGCTGCCTGACAGTGAATGCGTTGATATCGCAGGGGTCCAGGTCAGTGATTGTATAATCCACCACACTAGACCCAAGAGTTGAGGAATATGTGAGTCTCCCTAAGGAGTCCCCTCTGAACCTACCGTTAACTATGTACAGGCCTAAGGCTCGGCAGAGTTGCACTACCTCCCTACCGCTTTTATTTATTTCACAATCGAGGTTGTTTCGGTTTGCGATGGCTGGTGTGACATATAGAGGGGTCTGGCCAAACACATGGTTGTTGCCCTGTGGGTCTATGAAGTCAGGTTCACATCCTGTCCTTGCATTTAGGTCCCCACATAGTAGCACCTTTCCTTGGGCCTGGAAATGGCTGATTTCCATGTGGAGAGTGTCAAATATCTCCTCTTCAAAATATGGCGATTCTATTGGAGGTATGTAGATCGCACATAAGTAAACATCGTTTTTTTCTATTCCTATATTTTTATCTAATTTTAGCCATACGTGTGATTTTCCCTGTTTTATCGGTGAGATGTGTTTGTTCAGTTCTCCTTTATACCACACCAGGATTCCCCCGGAGGTTCTGCCCTTGCGTGTCTTAATGTTCTTTACTGAAGGCACAATAATTTCATGGTACATTGGGGGACAGTGGGTCGGCATGTCCTTTTGGCACCATGTTTCTGTTAACACAATTATATCAATGTCTTTTATAGCTTTTAGGAATTCAGGGTCTGTACTCTTCATCCCAAAAGTTGAGGAGCGGAGGCCCTGGATATTCCAGCAGCTTATGTGGAAAGAACGCATTTATATAGTTCAATAAAACGAAATAAAATGGACCTATTTTGTGGGATGAGTGTGGAAACACTATTTTCTATAATGCTAAATGATGATTTAGTATAAATTTCATGAGGCATGCACATATATCTATCTATCTCTCAGAATGCATGGTGCAAAAATGTCGCTGAGAAAAAAAGGCAGGAAGTGGTCGCCTTTAAACAGTGTTCCCCCAGTCCCTTCCCAACTGCAAAATGCTCCCCTCAACCTGTTGTTGCTAGCGGCAGGCAGTAAGGCAGGGGGCGCCACTCAATATCCAGTCCGGGGTGCTACCGGGGCGTTGCACGCTCGACTGACATCATGATCTGCGGGCGCAGGAGATCATGGTGGTAGTGTTTAGTGCCACAGCAAAATGTCTGGTCAATTTCGCTAGCGGTGCAAACATCGACGCGCCCGGGCGCTAGTTGCTTTGCGCCCCATTAGCGCCCTCTTAAGGTGCTAATGGGAGGCGCAAAGCAACTGAATTTTTCCCCCATATACTCTCAAAATTGCTTTGTAGCATTGTTAAGAAAACATTGCAAGGGCAAACTATTCATTTTGCAATGCATTTCCAATCAAAATCGATGGATAAGATTGTAAACGGTGCTATCCTGTATTTGTCTTGGTGTCGGGGAAATTCAAAGTGGTGATTTTTCAACTGCAGATCTTTTTTTATGATGTGAAACAGGCTCCTGCGCTTGCTTTCAGCAACCATAAGAATGTTGTCCAATGGTTGAGCGATTATAATCAGGGATGCTCAAGAGAGCAGAATTAGAGGAGCGCAGATATCTCTGGGGGTTGTGGGGCTGAAGAAGATTACAGAGATAGGGAGGGGCGAGGCCATGGAAGGATTTGAAAACAAGGATGAGAATTTTGAAATCGGGGCGTTGCTTAACGGGGAACCACTGTAGGTCAGTGAGCACAGGAGTGATGAGTGGAAGGGACTTGGTGCGAGTTAGGACACGGGCAGCCGAGTTTTCGATGACTTCAAGTTTATGCAGGGTAGAATTTGGGAGGCCAGCCAGGAGTGCGTTGGAATAGTCAAGTCTAGATGTACAAAGGCATGGATGAGGGTTTCAGCAGCAGTTGAGCTGAGGCAAATAGCCCAACTCTGCACCAGCAACTGTGAGATCCTCAGCAGTGCGGATGATCTGTCAAGACATACCTTGACAGATTGCAAGTTCGGGATTCAGCACACGCGCAAGCGCATGCAGAAATCCCGAACATTTGGTGTATTTCAAAGGCGGTATGGCGGCGTACTCTCTGAGTACCCCATCATACCCACCGCAAAATCCGAGCCAATGAGTATCACTTATGTAAATTTATCATAAACTGAAATCTTACTTCCGCACACGCTTAACTGTTTTCGCAAATAAAAATGCCCACATTTAGATCACAAGTTCCTATAACAAAAAATGAATTAGATACCCAAATGGATAGTAAAAGACAACAAGCCAGAGGTTATTTTCCATGCTGATAGCAAACACACGTTTAATATATTTGTATGACATTCTTCTGTCGACTCTTTTAATGGAGGCACTAACACATTTATTTTAATTGCGTTAACACTTTTGTTAAAATAGCAGACAGAAGAATGACACACAAATGCATCGAGTGCTCATTCGCTATTATCATTAATAATAACTTCCAGCCTATTGTGAAGTAAATTGGAACCCTCTTTCACATTGTGAGGAAAGAATTTGCTATTAAAAACAGGGAAAGAAAGTGACGTACAGAAAGTGAGGGTACGACAGTGCAGTGGTTACTTTACTGGACTAAGACCGCCTATTTCCACCTCCGTAACATCACCCATCTCTGCCCTTGCCTCAGCTCATCTGCTGCTGAAACCCTCATCCATGCCTTTGTACATCTAGAATTGACTATTCCAACGCACTCCTGGCTGGCCTCCCAAATTCTACCGTACATAAACTTGAAGTCATCGAAAACTCGGCTGCCCGTGTCCTAACTCGCACCAAGTCCCTTCCACTCATCACCCCTGTGCTCACTGACCTACAGTGGTTCCCCGTTAAGCAACGCCTCGATTTCAAAATTCTCATCCTTGTTTTCAAATCCTTCCATGGCCTCGCCCTTCCCTATCTCTGTAATCTTCTTCAGCCTCACAACCAAGTGTGGGTAGGCCTCAGTGCGGCAGCGGCGGCAGTATAAAAAGGTAAGCCCGAGCGTGGGTAGGCTTACCAACCTCCAACCTCAGAGGGAGAGAAGTGAAAAGTAATCGAGGTGTGATGTCACCACAAAGCAGGTAAGTGATTGGTTGGGAGTATTTCTCTCTTTTTTAAAACTTTAACTCTGTGGTTTATAGTTTTTAAGGTCTCTGTGGTGTAGTGGGACAGCTTGTAAACCAGGGCCCTTAAATATATCATTTAAAAATAATAATAATAAATTTAATGAATTACAAAGAATGGGAGAGCAGGTGATGTGTTACTGCTGCAATATGTGGGAGCTGGTGGACACCATTGATGTTCACAGTGATCACATTTGCAGTAAGTGTTGGCTGCTCGAGGAACTCCGACTCCGTGTTGATGAGCTGGAGTCCGAGCTTCAAACACTGCGACACATTAGGGAGGGGGAGAGTTACCTGGACTCTGTGTTCCAGGAAGTAGTCACACCAATTAGATTAACTAATTCAGATGTAGTCCTTGATTACAGACAGGAGGGTGTGACTATGAGTGAGGCAGGTACGGGGATGCAGGAGGTAGTGTTAGAGGAGCCGCAGCCCTTGCTCTTGTCCAACAGGTTTGAGGCTCTTACTCCCTGTGGGGATGGGAGCGGGGACTGCAGGGAGGATGAGCAACCTGGCCACAGCACCGTGGAACGAGGGGCCATGCAAGTGGGGGGAGTAAAAAGAAATGTTGTAGTGGTAGGGGATAGTATCATTAGGGGGATAGATAGGGTTCTTTGCAGCCGAGAGCGAGAGTCCCGAAGGCTGTGTTGCCTGCCCGGTGCCAGGGTTAAGGACATCTCCTCTGGGCTGGAGAGAAACTTGGAGTGGGAGGGGGAGGATTCAGTTGTCGTGGTCCATGTTGGTACCAATGACATAGATAGGACAAGGAAAGAGGTTATGCTGAGGGAGTATGAGCAGCTAGGGGCCAAATTAAAAAACAGAACCACTAGGGTAATAATCTCTGGATTACTACCTGAGCCACGAGCAAATTTGGCTAGGGTAAATAAAATCAGGGAGTTAACTGCGTGGCTCAAAGACTGGTGTGGGAGCAATGGGTTTTGCTTCTTGGGACACTGGCACCAGTACTGGGACAGGAGAGAGCTGTTCCATTGGGATGGACTTCACTTGGCCAGTGCTGGGACTAGAGTCCTGGTGAATCGAGTAACTAGGGCTGTAGAGAGGGCTTTAAATTAATTCGTTGGGGGGAGGTTTCAAGAGAGCAAAAAATAAAAATGTCAGCGGAGAAGGCAATAGAGCAAGGTAGAAATGGGGGAATTAAAAACCAGAGCGTGTCAGGAAGGGACAGAATATATAAAGATAAAGGTAATGCAGTAAAGGGGGTAAAAGCAGGAATAAATTGTCACAAAACATATTTAAAAGTTCTTTATCTGAATGCACGCAGCATTCGTAACAAAATAGACGAGTTGACGGTACAAATAACTACACATGGGTATGATCTGGTGGCCATTACAGAAACATGGCTGCAAGGTGACCATGACTGGGAACTAAACATCCAGGGGAATTTGACAATTAGGAAGGACAGACAGGAAGGAAAGGGAGGTGGGGTGGCTATTTTAATAAAGGATGGAATCACTGCAATAGTGAGAAATGATATTGGGTCAAAGGATCAGGATAGTGAAACAGTTTGGGTGGAGATAAGGAATAATAAGGGGAAAAAGTCACTAGTGGGCATAGTCTATAGGCCTCCTAACAGTTGCAACTCTGTTGGTCAGAGTATAAATCAGAAAATAGTTGGGGCTTGTAATAAGGAAACAGCTATAGTCATGGGGGATTTTAACTTTCATATTGACTGGACAAATCAAATTGGGCAGGGCAGCCTTGAGGAAGAGTTCATAGAGTGCATTAGGGACGGGTTCCTTGAGCAGTATGTTACTGAACCAACCAGGGGGCAGGCAATCTTAGATCTGGTCCTGTGTAATGAGACAGGATTAATTAAAAATGTCCTAGTAAAGGATCCCCTTGGAATGAGTGACCATAACATGGTTGAATTCCAAATTCAGTTGGAGGGTGAGAGAGTTGGATCTCAAACCAGCATACTAAGCTTAAATAAAGGAGACTATGAAGGTATGAGAGCAGAGTTGACTAAAGTGGACTGGGAAAATAGATTAAAGTGTAAGATGGTACATGAGCAGCGGTGTACATTCAAGGAGATATTTCACAACTTTCAAGAAAAATATATTCCACTGAGGAAAAGGGGGCGTAAAAGAAAAGACAGCCATCCGTGGCTAAGTAAAGTAATAAAGGATAGTATCCGACTGAAAACAAGGGCATATAAGTAGCCAAATCTAGTGGGAGGATAGAAGATTGGGAAGCATTTAAAAGCCAGCAAAGAATAACTAAAAGATTAATTAAGAAAGGGAAGATAGATTATGAAAGTAAACTAGCAAAAAATATAAAAACAGATAGCAAGAGTTTCTACAGTTATATAAAAAGAAAAAGGGTGGCTAAAGTGAATGTTGGTCCCTTAGAGGACGAGACTGGGAAATTAGTGGTGGGAACATGGAGATGGCAAAAACACTGAACAAATATTTTGTATCAGTCTTTACAGTAGAGGACACTAAAAATATCCCAACACTGGACAAAAAAGGGGCTATAGAGGAGGAGGAGCTAAACACGATTAAAATCACTAAGGAGGTGGTACTCGGTAAGATAATGGGACTAAAGTTGGATAAATCCCCTGAACCTGATGGCTTACATCCTAGGGTCTTGAGAGAAGTAGCGGTAGGGATTGTGGATGTATTAGTGGTAATTTTCCAAAACTCCCTGGATTCAGGAAAGGTCCCAGCAGATTGGAAAACCGCTAATGTAACGCCCTTATTTAAAAAGGGAAGTAGACAAAAGGCTGGAAACTATAGACCATTTAGCCTAACATCTGTGGTTGGTAAAATGTTGGAGTCCATTATTAAGGAAGCAATAACAGGACATTTGGATAAGCATAATTTAATCGGACAGAGTCAGCATGATTTTATGAAGGGGAAGTCATGTTTGACAAATTTGCTCGAATTCTTTGAGGACGTAACAAACAGGGTGGCTAAAGGGGAACCAGTGGATGTGGTGTATTTGGACTTCCAAAAGGCATTTGACAAGTTGCCACACAAAAGGTTACTGCACAAGATAAAAAATCACGGGATTGGGGGTAATATACTGGCATGGGTGGAAGATTGGCTATCTAACAGAAAACAGGGAGTTGGGATAAATGGTTCATTCTCGGGTTGGCAATCAGTGACTAGTGGTGTTCCGCAGGGGTCAGTGCTGGGACCCCAACCCTTTACAATCTATATTAACGATTTGGAGGAAGGGACCGAGTGCAACGTATCCAAGTTTGCTGACGATACAAAGATGGGAGGGAAAGCAGTGAGTGAGGAGGACATAAAAAACCTGCAAAAGGACATAGACAGGCTAAGTGAGTGGGCAAAAATTTGGCAGATGGAATATAATGTTGGAAAGTGTGAGGTTATGCACTTTGGCAGAAAAAATCAAAGAGCAAGTTATTATCTAAATGGAGAGAAACTGCAAAGTGCTACAGTACAAAGGGATCTGGGGGTCCTGGTGCATGAAACACAGAAGGTTAGTATGCAGGTACAGCAGGTAATCAGGAAGGCCAATGGAATCTTGGCTTTTATTGCAAGGGGGATGGAGTATAAAAGCAGGGAAGTCTTGCTTCAGTTATACAGGGTACTGGTGAGGCCACACCTGGAATACTGCGCACAGTTTTGGTTTCCATATTTAAGAAAAGATATACTTGCTCTCGAGGCAGTTCAGAGAAGGTTCACTCAGTTGATTCCGGAGATAAGGGGGTTGACTTATGAGGAAAGGTGAGTAGGTTGGGCCTCTACTCATTGGAGTTCAGAAGAATGAGAGGCGATCTTATCGAAACATATAAGATTGTGAGGGGGCTTGATCGGATGGATGCGGTGAGGATGTTTCCACTGATGGGTGAGACTAGAACTAGGGGGCATAGTCTTAGAATAAAGGGCCGCCCTTTCAAAACTGAGATGAGGAGAAACTTCTTCACTCAGAGGGTGGTAAATCTATGGAATTTGCTACCTCAGAGAGCTGTGGAAGCTGCAACATTAAATAAATTTAAAACGGAGATAGACAGTTTCCTAACTGATAAGGGAATTAGGGGTTACGGGGAGCGGGCAGGGAAGTGGACATGAGTCTAGGTTTGGATCAGCCATGATCCTATTGAATGGCGGAGCAGGCCCGAGGGGCCGTATGGCCTACTCCTGCTCCTACTTCTTATGTTCTGATGTTCTTAACCCCCAGAGGTATCTGCGCTCCTCTAATTCTGCCCTCTTGAGCATCCCTGATTATAATCGCTCAACCATTGGTGGCCGTGCCTTCTGTTGCCTAGGCCCCAAGCTCTGGAATACCCTGCCTAAACCCTTCTGTCTTGCTACCTCTCTTTCCTCCTTTAAGACACTCCTTAAAACCTACCTCTTTGACCAAGCTTTTGGTCACCTGCCCTAATTTCTCCTTATGTGGCTCGGTGTCAAAAAAAATGTTGTCTTATAATACTCCTGTGAAGTGCCTTGGGTGTTTTACAATGTTAAAGGCGCCATATAAATACAAGTTGTTGTAGTTGGACTAGTAACCCACAGGCCTGGACTAGTAATCTAAAAAACATAAATTCAAATCCCACCCTGGTAGTTTGAGAATTTGAATTTAGTTCAAAAAAATCTGAAAAATTAAAGACTGGTTATCAGTAATAGTGACCATGAAGCTGTTGGATTGTTGTAAAAACCCAACTGTTCACTGATGTCCTTTATGAAGGAAACCTGCCGTCCTTACCTGGTCTGGGCCTATATGTGACTCCAGTCCCACACCAATGTGGTGGACTCTTAACTGCCCTCTTAAGTGGCCTAGCAAGCCACTCAGTTGTTTCAAACCACTACCATCACCACCTTCTCAGAGCGACTAGGGATGGGCAATAAATGCTGACCTTGCCAGCAATGCCCACATCCCAAGAGTATTTTTTTTTTAAAAGAGGAACTATTTATTTGGGATGGTTTTTGCATGGGGCCATGATTGCACAAGTAAATTCCTGTGTCCCATTCGAATCCACTGGCTTCATTCTACCTATAAAATGGTTGACGAAGGATTGGTATTCTTCTTACGGCACAGATCTATAGGCCTAGAAATTCGCTATCGCCGCGCCAGGTCTTTAGCGCCCGAAAGTTAGCGCACGCCCGGATTCCCATAGCGCCCGCCTGAAATTCAGTTGCAGCGCCCCAAGACGGAGGCGAGCGCTATTGCAGGGTTTGGCCGCCTCCGCTTGGGGCGCTGAAAGTCAATTTCAGGCGTCCAGCTGCCGCAGCGCCACCCGATGCGGTGCGGCAGGCTGGGGTACTGCAGGCCTCCTCCTTCTCTTAAGGAGGAGCTGCCTGCAGCCGTGAGATCGCCGCTGGATTCCCCCGGCAAATGAGCCCGGCACCACGGAGAAGTGCCGGGCTCACGGGGGTCAGAGACCAATGCCGCGGGGGGGGGGTGGTGTGGGAGTCCGGGGAGGAAGGAGCGGCCAAGCGGCCGCCGGGAAAGCGGCTGGCCGCACCTCCACCTTTACGCCCCGGCCTCTCGGAGCTGCAAGGCCCCGTTTTACAAACGCTCTTTGCGCCCGCTACGGGAGAGGTGGCGGCAACTGAATTTGGGCGTCGGGCCGGCATCGCGTTGGAACCGGGGCGCTGCGCACACCGATGACGTTATCGGTGCCGGCGCAGCGCTACCGGCTAACGCCACCATTTGCGCTACACTGAATTCCAGGCTACCAACAGCGCCGGCACTAAAGACCTCTTTAGGCGCTAAGTGGGCGCTAACACCACTGAATTTCTAGGCCATAGTGTCATGGGCTTCTGAGGCCATGGCAGGCATTATCGGATTTAGTGCTTGAAGCAGAGACCATGTCAACATTTAAGAATTGCTAGATACATGCGGGAAAGAGGAATAAAAGAACATGGGAACAAAGCATGGACGTGGGATTAGGAATATTGCTCATGTGGAGGATAAACATCAACACGGACTGGTTGGGACAAATGGCATGTTCCCATGTCGCAATTTCAATGTAATTCAGAATTGCGGAAGCCATACTTACATCATTCTTCCTCCAAGCCTTCCAGACGGCTCTGAGAATATGCCCATCATAATTTGAAATATATTTAGAAGCTGATCCATGCTTCAAAGTACTTTTCTGTTACTTTTATTTTGGTAATTTAGAAATAATTCCCAAAATTTTCATTGCAAAATATGCAAACAAATAATTGCAGCCCTCCTCCTCCCATCTAATATCATCAGTCAGGAGAGGAGCATGTTCTCCGTCAGGACATGTTCACATTAATCATTGTTGACAATTTTAGTTTCACCAGCAGTCAAGAGGCAAGTTTAAGTGAAATAAGTACCTCCAGCCTTTTTTAATCTTCTTTCCCTTCCCAGAATTATCTGGTCTCTTGGATGGGAATCCAACTCGATCATATCAAGAGAGAGATGTCTCTGTTGAGTAACACAAATTTCAAACATAACCACAATAACAACAGGTAGTAGCCTGTAAAATTGTTCTGGCAAATCTTCCAATGTTGCATCAACGCTGGTGAATTAATCGAGTCAAATCATAAGGCTGCAACCATCTCCTATGAACAAATATGTAAATATTGAAAAATCTATAACCATGTCAATCAAACACGTCTAATATTGACTGGAACTTGGGAAAAATACTGATGTCGCTACTGAATTATACAACTGATGTAAAGATGCAGCATAACTAGCAGGGTGAAGATTCGTGTTCTGTGGCACTACCACCATGGTAAATGGGATAGATTCAGAACAGATCTAGCAGCTCAAAACTGGGCACCCATGAAGCGCTGCGGGCCATCAGCAGCTGAATTGTATTCCACCACAATCTGTAACCTCATGGCCCAGCATATCCCTCACTCTACCATTAACATCAAGCCAGGGGACCAACCCTGGTACAATGAAGTGTGCAGAAGAGCATGCCAGGAGCAGCACGAGGCATACCTAAAAATGAGGTGCCAACATGGGGAAGCATTAACCCAGGACTACATGCATGCTAAACAGCAGAAGCAGTATGCTATAGACAGAGCTAAGCGATCCCACGGTGGACAATTAAACAACTAACGGGAGGAGGAGGCTCAATGAATATCCCATCCTCAATGATGGCGGAGCCCAGCACGCAAGTGCAAAAGACAAGGCTGATGCATTTGCAACCATCTTCAGCCAGAAGTGCAGAGTGTATGATCGATAGCAGCCTCCTCCTGAGGTCCTCACCATCACAGAAGCCAGTCTTCAGCCAATTTTATTCACTCCATGTGATATCAAGAAATGGCTGAGTGCAATGGATACAGCAAAGGCTATGGGCCCGGACAACATCCCGGCTATCGTGCAGAAGACTTGTGCTCCAGAACTAGCCGTGCCTCTAGCCAAGCTCTTCCAGTACAGCTACAACACTGGCATCTATCCGACAATGTGGAAAACTGCCCAGGAATGTCCTGTCCAAAAAAACAGGACAAATCCAATCCGGCCAATTACCGCCCCATTAGTCTACTCTCAATCATCAGCAAAGTGATGGAAGATGTCGCCAAAGTGCTATCAAGCGGCACTTACTCACCAATATCTTGCTCACCGATGCTCAGTTTGGGTTCCACCAGGACCACTCGACTCCAGACCTCATTACAGCCTTAGTCCAAACATCGACAAAAGAGCTGAATTCCAGAGGTGAGGTGAGGGTGACTACCCTTGGCATCAAGGCAGCATTTGAATGTGGCATCAAGGAGTCCAAGTAAAATTGAAGTCAATGGGAATCAGGGGGGAAACTCTCCACCTGCTAAAGTCATACCTAGCACAAATGAAGATGGTTGTGGTGGTTGAAGGTTAATCATCACAGCCCCAGGACATTGCTGCAGGAGTTCCTCAGGGCAGTGTCCTAGGCCCAACCATCTTCAGCTGCTTCATCAATGACCTTCCCTCCATCATTCGGTCAGAAGTGGGGATGTTCGCTGATGATTGCACAGTGTTCAGTTCCATTCGCAACTCCTCAGATAATGAAGCAGTCCATGCCCGCATGCAGAAATAGCTGGATGACATTCAGGCTTGGGCTGATAATTGGCAAGCAACATTCGTGCCACACAAGTGCCAGGCAATGACTATTTCCAACAAGCAAGAGTCTAACCACTGCCCTTTGACATTCAATGGCATTACCATCGCCAAATCCCCACCATCAACATCCTGGGGGTCACCATTGACCAGAAACTTAACTGGATCAGCCACATAAATACTGTGGCAATAAGAGCAGATCAGAGGCTGGGTATTCTTCAGTGCGTGACTCGCCTCCTGGCTCCCCAAAGCCTTTCCACCATCTACAAGGTACAAGTCAGGAGTGTGATGGAATGCTCTCCACTTGCCTGGATGAGTGCAGCTCCAACAACACTCAAGAAGCTCGACACCATCCAGGACAAAGCAGCCCGCTTGATTGTCACCCCATCCACCACCTTAAACATTCACTCCCTCCACCACCAGCACACCGTGGCTGCAGTGTGTACCATCTACAAGATGCACTGCAGCAACTCACCAAGGCTTCTTCAGCAGCACCTCCCAAACCTGCGACCTCTTCCACCTAGAAGGACAAGGGCCGCAGACGCATGGGAACATCATCACCTACAAGTTCCCCTCCAAGTTACACACTATCCTAACTTGGAAATATATTGCCGTTCCTTCATCGTCACTGGGTCAAAATCCTGGAACTCCCTCCGTAACAGCACTGTGGGAGTACCTTCACCACACGGACTGCAGCGGTTCAAGAAGGCGGCTCACCACCACCTTCTCAAGGGCAATTAGGGATGGGCAATAAATGCTGGCCTTGCCAGTGACGCCCACATCCCAGGAATAAATTTTAAAAAGCTTAGAGTTTTGCTTTTCAAATCCAAATCTTGCACTGATTTTCTAGCCATGTTGCATATTCTGTTGCAAACTGATTAGCTTTGGATTAGCAATATTAAACAGGGATTAGAAAAGATGAAAAGGATTTAAGAATATAAAAATTCAATGATTAATGTGGTAACTCTAGAATGAAACAGTGTTTAATTCTCATTTTTGTTCTTTGATTTGAATGTTTGATGTACAAGTTGAACAAATTATATAATGCTCCCTTAATGGCACAGCCTGTTAAGTTAATGAGTAGCTTGAATCTTACAGACCAGGAAAGGCTCAGGTCCGATCCTCGGTCTGTGTTAGCTGATCTCAGTGGTTGCACTGGTATGGCCACTATAATTGGCTTCAGGACCCTTGAGATAGAAGGGGAAAAAATGAGCCAGGGTTCCCCTTCCTGATCATTATCCAGCACCCCCTGTCAAGGGTGCCTGTGTTTGTGGATGTCAGATAAGGACACGGTGCTTCAGTAGCCTGCAGACACTCACGGATTTGTCTTAAAATCAGTACCAAGAACTTGCATTTGCTCAGCGCCTTTAATATGGGGGTGGGTGTGGGGTGTTGAAGTCCCAGTATGCTTCACAGAGGCATAAGGAAGATTGGTTGTTTGGGTGTGATAGCTGAGAATGTGTACTGCACACTGAATCATAACCTAACAAGGAGTCAATGCCTTCAGGAGAGATGGGGAGGAAAAGAGCAGAAACAAACCATAGACCGGAATTTGCTGGAGCGGGGCATCTCATGGCATGTCTTTCCTGCACCATTCAGCTCAAAAAGTATTTGCCCAGAGTTGTTGGAAGTGCTAACTGATAAAGGCACAGCAAGGGCAACAGGGCATGTGGGACCCTGGTAATCTCCTCATCCAAAGTGATTTAAGGATTGAGGAATAAACTGTAAAGTATGCGAATATACTTAATACAATAAGGAAGAGACAGCTTAGAAGGTTCGACGTAGGTCTTTACTTCATACCAACAGGCGGGAACTGAGGGGAGATCAGTACCCACAGTACTATTTATACCCCTATGGCCAGGAGTGGTACTACGGTATCACTACGCCCTACAAAGTAGTGCTGCCCTGGCCATAGGTTTAAAGTAACATACATATTACATACACAACATTCCTCCCCTTTTAATTAAAACGTACCCGTGCAATTAAGTCAACAGATGCACCATAACTAGGGCTAATAACATTTGGTAACACAACATACATAACATATTTACATCAGAGTTGTCTACCTATATATATATAAAAAGAAACATGTTATAGATTCAGTCTCTGAGGAGGCCTCCTGTCTCGACTAGGATAACGTCTTTCTCTAGTCGGTCTCGGTGTAGGCGGCGGTACTTCCGTCACCACTTCATCGCTGGAGTCGTCGGTGTCTGATGGCACATCCTGTGCCGTGGAGCTCACTGGAGTGATGAACTCCTCGCAATCCTGAGCCTTCTGTAGCGACGAGCTGGGCCGTGATTCCGCTGGAACAATGTGCTGAGACGTTTGAGGTAGTGAATCAGTTGGGTTTCTGGACTCCACAAGTTGATCAGCATGTCATCTGATTATGCCGTCCCCAGTATCCACTGTGTACATCAAAGGTCCCTGGCGGGCCTTTATCGTACCAGACCGCCACTTTTCATTTCTATAATCACGGGCCAACACTTGCTGCCCCACCTCGAAGCTCCGTGTCTGTCTGTCAGGAGCCCTACGAAATACTCGGTTTTCCACATCTCTCCGGATGTTTGGTCTGAGCAATTCGAGACGAGACCTTAACCTTCTATTAAAGAACAGGACAGCGGGGGCCTGGTTGGTCACCGTATGTGCAGCATTACAGTACGCGAATAGGAAATTGTCCACCTTGTGTTGTAGTGGCAACCTTTCCTCCCCCATCGCCTTGATGGCCTTTTTAAAAGTCTGTACAAATCGCTCTGCCAGCCCATTTGTAGCCGGATGATATGGTGCGGATGTATAATGTCGCACTCCATTCCTTTTTAGGAATGCTTGAAATTCTTCTGCCACAAATTGTGGCCCATTGTCCGAACAGACTTGCGCGGGCACTCCGTTTCGGGCAAAAATGGTCCTTAAGGCTGCGACCGTCTTTTCGGCTGTCGTTGATGACATCTTTATGACCTCCGGCCATTTTGAGTGGGTGTCCACTACAATAAGGAACATCGCATCCATGAAGGGCCCAGCGAAGTCCACGTGGATCCTTTGCCACGGCGTTGAGGGCCACTCCCACGGATGTAGTGGGGCTTGGGGTGGTACGTTCTGTACCATCTGGCACCCTTGGCATGCTTTTGCTACTTCCTCGATGTCCCTGTCAATGCCGGGCCACCAGACGTAGGCTCTGGCGAGGCTTTTCATTTTGACACCCCCCAGATGACCTTCGTGTAAGTCCCGCAACACTTTATGTTGTAATTTTTGAGGGACCACCACCCTGGCTCCGCACATCAATGTGCCCCGGCATACGGACAACTGGTCCTTCCTTGCCGAAAACGCCGGCAATGATGCGTCACCCTGCGCCGGCCAGCCTTTCACGGTCAATTCGTAAACCCTTGCCAGTGTCGGGTCGTTCTGTGTTTCCCGCTCGATACATTGGCTGGTGATGGGCAAGTGTTCCATAACCGCCGTATGATATATTTCCACGGGGTCCTGTACTATCTCTTCGATCTCGGCAGGCAATGGTAGCCGCGACAGGCCATCCGCATTGCCATGCTGTTTGGTACCCTTATATTCGATAAGGTACTGGTGTGCTCCTAAGAACAGTGACCATCTCTGTAGCCTTTGGGCCGTCATCAGGGGCACCCCTTTTGTTGGATTAAATATGGACACCAACGGTTGATGATCCGTCAGTAGTGTGAAACGTTGCCCATGTAGATAGTGGTGGAATTTTTTTACACCCCACACCAGACTGAGGGCCTCCCTGTCGATTTGCGCATAGTTTCTTTCGGCTGTAGTTAACGACCTTGAGGCAAATGCTATTGGCCTCTCCGTCCCATTGGGAAATTTGTGTGACAACACTGCCCCTATACCATATGGGGAGGCGTCACATGCCAACCTCATTGGCATTTTTGGGTCAAAGTGTGCGAGCACTTCCTTTGATGTAATGAGTTGTTTACCCTTTTTAAAAGCAGCCTCACACGCTTCGTCCCAATTCCAGGAGACTCCCTTTTGCAGCAATGAATTTAGTGGATGTAAAATGGACGATAAGTTCGGGAGGAACTTATGGTAATAGTTTATAAGGCCTAAGAATGATCGTAACTGAGATACATTCTCATGGGTCGGGGCCTTCACTACTGCCTCGATCTTTTCCGGGGACTTATGCAGGCCTTCCTTATCTATAATGTGACCACAGTATGAGATACGTTCCTGGAAAAACTCACATTTCTGCTTGTTCGCCCTGAGTCCGTATTGTTGCAACCGCAGAAGTACTCGCTCCAGGTTAGCGAGGTGGTCGTTATCCGTTTGTCCTGTCACCAGGATGTCATCCAGGTAGCACTGCGTTCCTGGAATTCCCTGTAGGACCTGTTCCATGGTCCTCTGTCATATGGCTGGGGCGGACGCCATACCAAATATCAGGCGATTATACTGGTACAATCCCTTGTGTGTGTTAATCGTTAGGAGCTTTTTCGAGTCCTGCTCCACCTCCATCTGTAAATAAGCTTGACAAAGGCCAATCTTCGTAAAGTGTCTACCCCCAGCTAACGATGCGAATATGTCCTCTATCCGCGGCAGCGGATACTGTACCGTGTGCAGGACTGGGTTAATAGTTATCTTAAAATCCCCGCAAATGCGAACCTTCTTTGGTTCCCCCGGCGTGTTATTTGCAGATTTCTTTATAACTGGGATGATGGGCGTGGCCCACTCACTCCACTTAATCTTTGTAAGGACACCTGCACTCTCTAAGGCATCCAGTTCTGCTTCCACAGCTGGCCGAATGGCGTAAGGCACCGGTCTGGCCTTACAAAACTTGGGGTTTGCGTCTTGAGCAATAGTTATTTTTGCTCTAATGTCCTTTAAGGTCCCCAGCCCTTGTTGGAACACCTCTGGCATTTTTGCCAATATTTTCGACAGCCTGTTTGTAATGGTTGTATCATCCTTGGTGGTCTCTACTTTTATCTCGTGTATCGACTTCCAGTCGAAATGGATTTTTCTTATCCATTCCCTACCCAAAAGTGGTGGTCCATCGTTTGGTAGGACGTATAAATAAAGTCCTGGCACTTTTCTGCCGTTGTATTTAACTGTTACTTGCATTTTTCCCTTCGGGTAAACTTTTTGTCCCGTATATGTTTTTAATTTGATTTCGGTATCCTTTAAGGGAATGTGTTTGAACAGCCTGTTATAATCTTGTTCATTAATTACTGATAGGGCTGAACCCGTGTCCAGCTCCATATTAACTTCGACGCCTGCTACCTTCATTTTAACCCACATTGTGCTGTGGTCCTCCGTTTTGTCTACACCATATAACTTGAGACATCCCAGACCTTTAGGCTCTGCTTTTGTGCCTTCCTGCGACTCGTCTGAGCTACTGTCAGATATCTTATGTATTTTTGTCCTTGCCTTGGTACTGCTCGGATTGCCCCCACTATTGGGTTTCGTACCCGACCGACAAACTTTCGCTATATGCCCCTTTTTCCCACACTGCCGGCATATTTTATCACGAAACCAACAATTACTTTGGTCGTGGGTGGTTTTGCCACAACGGTAGCATTTACCTTTGTGAAATGTCACCTCATGGGTGTCATAGCCAGTTGTATTTTGTCGTATTTGAGCAGCACCCTGTGCTGCTGCTTCATGTGCCGATGCTATTTCCATCGCCTGATCTAGGCTGAGCTGTTTCTTGGCCAGCAACCGTTTCCATGTACTCTCATTTAACATGCCACAGACAAATCTGTCTCTGATCGCTTCCGCCAAAAAGGCTCCAAACTGGCAATGTTTGGACAACCGTCTGAGCTCAGCCAAATAGGCTGCCTGCGACTCATCATTCCTTTGGTCGCGTCTGTAAAAGCGGTATCTTTCCGCTATAAATGGTGGCTTAGGGTTTAAAAGTTCCTTTAACGTATCAACAATTTGGGCATACGTTTTGTCTGCTGGCTTTTCTGGAGTAAGAAGATTCCTCAGCAGCCCGTATGTTTTTGCCCCCATAGAATTTAATAAGGTTGCTGCCTTTTCGTCATCTTTCACCTTGTTTACTATGCAATAAAGTTCATGCCTTTCTACATATGCGTCCCATTCTTCAATGTCGGCAACAAATTCTGACAACCGAGCTTCTTTAGCCATTTTTAAAACTGCTGAAGAGGTTTTCCCACCTTTTTCCACTAGATGGCGCTGTTGGTTTTTTTCTTTAACTGCTGAAGAGAAAAACTTTTCCCCTTTGTCCACTAGATGGCGCTGTTTTTTTAATTTTAAACTGCTGAAGAGAAAAACTTTTCCCCTTTTGTCCACTAGATGGCGCTTTTCCCGCCTTTTCTCCCTCTGCTGTCAACGACGTCTCTCCAGATTCGTTATTTTTGGCCCTTGCAGCTCCCGTTATTGCCACCGCCGCTATTACAACGACCTTCCCCTCTCGTGGCCCGCTAGTCCTCGTGGCTCCGTTTGTTCCCCAGATCGCCTGCCCGTTCTGGCCCTTGCAGCTCGCGTTCCCCGGGAAGGATTGCAGTTTACCTGGCCCTGGGTGGACTTTTGCCCCGTGTCTGGAACGCCCGTTCAGCCTCTTCTCTCAGCTGCCGCAGCCTCCGCTGGAAACCTCTCTCTCTCGCTCCGTTGCTGCCGCTCCTCCTGAACTGGGCGGCCTCCTTCGGTCGACGCTGGACTCTGCAGGCTGGTAAGAAGCTTCTCTCCCCATACTGCTACCGATCCTTTGTTACACCTTGTACTGGTGAGTTCGAACGTTACTCGTCGCCAGTGTAAAGTATGCGAATATACTTAGTACAATAAGGAAGAGACAGCTTAGAAGGTTCGATGTAGGTCTTTACTTCATACCAACAGGCGGGAACTGAGGGGAGATCAGTACCCACAGTACTATTTATACCCCTATGGCCAGGAGTGGTACTACGGTATCACTACGCCCTACAAAGTAGTGCTGCCCTGGCCATAGGTTTAAAGTAACATACATATTACATACACAACATAAATTGAGAAGGAGGGTGAATTAGAGTGGGTGGACTCAATGTCAAATCAGGTACAGAAAGAGAAATAAAGAGAGGGAAAGAAAGACTGGATTAAGAGAAAGAAAAAAGAGAGATAAATGAAAAGTAAAAAACAAAGGAGGAGAAATTCATAATCGCCCCATTTGGGGCGCTAACTTTTAAAAGTTGAGAAAATTAGCGCCAGGCACTAATGTTTCTAAACTTTTAAAAAATTCGGTTTTGCACTCCAGGAAGGAAGTGGAGCGCTAAATCAAGTACTCCACTTCCTTCTTGGAGCGCAATTGGCAGCAGCCGGGGCGGAGACTTCAGCAGCGCTGAACACTGGGCCGTGCAGCGCTGCTGCGTTTAAAGGCTTCTTCCCTCCCTTAAAGGGAAGGGCCATCATTTAGGCTCTGTAATATAAAAATTACCTACCTGGATCACCGAGGCAGCCGCAATCCCGTGCGATCAGCCCGGCACTCAAGCAGAGCGCCAGGCTGATCGATCGCGGGCAGGAACCCGCGAAAAAAAACTGGAACAAGGTAAGTTTTTTTTTTACTTACCTCGGCCACCTTGCCTTTAATCATCACCCCTGAAGCGGCTGGCCGCCCGATGCATGCCTCCTGCAGCTGTCGGTGTTTTCGACCAGCGTTGCTCCAGGGGGAGGAAGTCAATTTCGGGTCCAGGGCGATGCGCACGGCAATGATGTCACAATCACTGGACGAAGGAGAACGGGTCGCAACTCCATAGCGCCACCGCAAAACTCACGCCAAATATGGCGGGAGTCAATGTCAGCACCGCACCCGGTCGCAAAGCCATTTGCGCCCCGTTCGGGCCCCCTGGGGGCACTAATGGGAGGCACAAAGGCACCCAATTTCACCCCCAAAGTGTAAAAATGAATAGTTTGACATTTTTTTCAATCTTCAATTCACTACCTCAAGGAATGAAACTCCACACTTTTAATTGCTCACATTATGGGCCAGAGATGTTGATTGGCAGTCATTAACAATTGTCCTGTCGATAAAGGTTACTTACACTTTTAATTACTGAACTTTCTATGGTGTGTTTAATGGGCAATTAATGTGCCAATGCAGCAACTTGATGAAACTCACGGGGAGGTTAAGTGCGAGATGTCATTTTCGCTAAGCTAATGGCGGAGCAGCACAATTTGTGACGATTCTCGATTCTCGGTGTATCCCTTCCTCGCCCCAAGCTGCTGGTCAATTTGTACATTACAAACAGTGTGCGTCGTTCACACGCTGTTATTTTTTCAGCAAATTCTGACCCCATGCTTTTTTCACCTCGTGAGCAAGTCAATTTGCAGATGGAATGAACCTCTCTCACATATGCTCAAGGCTTCTAGGAGCTTAATCAAGATGAGTAAAGAGTAACAGCTCCATTCAGAGCAGCCCAATTTTGGGAAGGGGTCCTTCAATAGGCTTTAGGTCCCTTATTAACATATTTAAGAAGCCCACCTGTTTCAGGCATTCGCCCGAGACACCTAAAAAATGGGCCCCATGAATTTAGTAGTGGGACCAATGCCTGCCCAGATTGGGCACAGGCCATCCCACTGCTGAATTGAGATGTTTTGCACCAGTTTTATGTCCAAAAAACAGGCGCAACCCTTATGAATTTCTCGCCCAACAAACTAATAGAATTGTAGAAATTACAGCACAGAAGGACCCACTGCACCTGTGTCATTGCTAGCTCTGCAACTAGAGCAATCTACTCTGATTCCATTTTCCTGCTCTGTCCACCTACCCTTTTATATTTGTCAAGTACTTATCCAATTACCACTTGAATGATGTTAGAATAGAACCACTGAATATATGTGTATAATATATGTGCATTGATAGTGATAATAAACAGGGCTTATTTGTGAAAAATTAGCCTTTCTAAGTAGTTCCAAGAGCTTCCAAAGTAATCATTGTAAAGCAGACAAATAGTTTTTGAGCCAATCAGCATTCAACAAAGATATCCTGTGCCACTAAAAGCTCTTTTTTCTTTTCATTCTGGGTCGTTATATGTTCATTTCTCTGCTCTAGGGAGAATAGATTCAAGTAAGTCAAGGCAATGTTATTCAGCAAGTTTGACACTTTCACATTAGTGACACATGAAGTATTTATGGACATTATTTATGTGATATTTGGGACTTGTGGTAGCATGATACTGGCAGGCAGTCTTATTTGTTCCTCAGAAAGAATCACCCTGGGATTTGAAATCATGACAAGCACTGATTAACAAGAGGGAAAAAATTGCATTTGAAGAACTACTGCCAGGTTCCCATTGTGATTTCTATCCATTCTGAATTTATGTGCACAACCATCACCAATTTCAACCTGAAGATGGAAATGTCGCCAAAGTAATTATTACAGAAAAACACACAGATACTGCCGAGGACTATTCAAAATCTTGACACGTTCACAATCACATAAACTTTTCAGTCCAACAGTTCACAAGCCAAAGCATTTCAACTATTGGAGGATCCAACTGCAGAAGTGAAATGATATTTTCAAGTAAGCACTTTGTGATGTGAACCACTGAAGCAGTTACTTGCTGAGAGAGCAGGCATAGGGGCAAGCTGGGCATGTTGGGTCACCTCTTGCAATACCTTGGTGAATCAATACTTCACAAAAACACTATACCCTGGAAATTACTGAGTAATGTTATCATGCAATCTCTTTCACACACTTACATCAAATTCATCTCTCTGTTATTACTGGAGCTGTTAAACTATCTATTTTGAATGGGTATAACAGAGGGAGAGTTTTTCCTACACTATATAGTTACTAATTTCAAACTCCAGATTTTTTTTTCAAAATTTGGACCCTTACTTTCTCATCAATAATCAATTCACTGGAACATCCATGCATTCTCTGCTCCTTCTGACTCTAGATTTTTCCCTAAATCTAATATGCCTCTTCTTTCTGCCTTCTTCTGAATCACAGACACAAACAGTTTCTCAGGCGGGGCACCACTTTCCCCACCTCTTTTCAACCTAAAAAAATCTCCTACTTGTTGCCCCAACATGTCTTAATTCAGTAATAAGGAATATGCGTAGGCAAGGCTGTTTTGCTAATCATCCCTTCATTTCCAAGCATTTATTCCCCATGCCAATAAAATGACCCATATAATTGGCAAACAGATCTAGTTAAGATGAGAGATTATATTGAATCTGCTAACTTTCTGGTATTTGTTAAACTTCCCTCCCACTCCAAAATGATGATGATTTAATCCAATTGCTGGGTGTCATGGTTTGTACGACATCTGACAAATCAGAACTTGGACTGAGCGGACAAATCCAGACCAAGTACAAAATGAAATATGTCATCTGTCTCATTCTCATCTGTCAGAAATTTGAATTTGATCAGTGATCTGAGGCTCCCCTTTTCCTGTCTCAACATGCTCAATTCTATAACAAGCAGTGGCTGAAGTCCATAACCAAATAGTGCAGATGTAATTGTTAGACAGACCCACAACTAAATCAGCTGCATATAGGTACGTGGTCTTGCAGACCTATACTTTCCCCTAGCAATTTTTACCATCTCAGCACAAATTATGTGCCCGGGCCCATTTTTGCAGACACCAAGCAGTTCCTCTTGTATTCTCTAAGTACTTATTTTCTCCCACCCACCATGGCTGATACCAGTAGAGGATGGAGTTGGCTCACCTTCCTTTCTCTCCTCCTATCCTTCTTGATTGCATCCACTATTTGACCTTTCACCCACTTATCGTGGAAACCTGTCTGGTTTACCTAGTCCCTGTGTTTGAGCAGAAGATGTCTTTGTTATGTATTGTGTGTTCTATTGTGTGTTCTCCTCCCACCTGTGGTGGCGCTGTCACAGGAGATAAATGGTTGGGTATTCTCTCAGTTAAGTTTAGCTCTCTTTGTTCGGAACTTTCCAGAATTTCCTTTCCTTCCAATAAAGCACTTCATGTTTGAATCTCTGAGTTCTGAGTCCTAAATTGTGTCTAGGTAGAAAGGTACCGACACAACAAGTGGCAACGAGGAGCGGATGAATCTGTGTATGTTACGGGTGCAGTGAGTAAACAGAAAATTTAATTTGAAATGTGAGATGGCTACTATATTAGGAAACATCGGTGATTTTGATGAAAATGTGGAGCAATGGAGCGCATATACGGAACGTTTTGACTATTTTGTATTGGCGAATGCGGTGGCAAATGAAAAGGTCGTGCCTACCTTTTTGAGTGTAATCGGGTCGAAGACTTTCAATTTACTTCGCAGCCTCGTGCAGCCAGATAAGCCAGGAACTAAAACATATAAGCAACTAGTGGAAATTCTTGGAGCACATTTTTCACCAAAACCTCTGGTTATTGCTGAGAGATTTAGATTTCACAAACGAAATCAAGAGGAGGGGGAATCAGTGACGATGTTTATTGCTGCTTTAAAAAGGTTGTCAGAACACTGCCAGTTCAAGGAGGTGCTGAATGACACCATTAGAGACAGACTTGTGTGTGGTCTGCAAAATGCAGCCACACAGAAGCGCCTTCTTACTGAGGACAACCTTACTCTTGAAAAGGCCATTGAAGTTAGTGTCTCCATGGAGATGGTGGAAAAGGAGGCTCACCAGTTGAGTTCAACAGGGAGAGTTCACAAGGTATCATCTGAGCCTGAAGGTGCGCAGAACGGCACATGTCACCGTTGTGGGAAAACGGGCCATCACGCTAATGACTGCTGGTGTACGGAGCTGGAATGCCGAAATTGTGGCAAAAAGGGTCACATTGAACGCGCCTGTAGAGGTAAAAAAATAACAGACAGAGCTGGGAAGCATGGAAGCAAAATGTCTGTATTTGGACAAGAGAGGAAAAAGAGTGTTCATTCAGTGCAGTATGATGGAACAAGCAAAACAGAGGGGAGCGACACCTCTGAGGAGGAAGAGGTGCATATACTGACGGTTGCAGGTGGTTCAAATGGCTACTGGGTGTCACCACTGGCGGAGGGACAATCAGTGCGGATGGAGGTGGACACAGGCGCGGCTGTGTCCCTTGTTTCAGACACTATCTACAACAAAATGCTAAAGCATCTTACCCTTCAGCCAACAAACATTGTGCTAAAGATGTATACCGGCGAACCTGTGGCCATGAGAGGCGTCATTGAGGTGACAGTTAAATTGAACGGACAGACTGCAAAACTGCCACTATATGTGGTAAAGGGAAATTACCCATCGCTACTGGGACGTGCGTGGCTAGAGAAAATCACACTGGACTGGCCTGCAGTCCGCATGATGTCAGAAGGGGAGTCAGGTCTGACTGCAATGTTAAATAAACATGCAGAACTCTTCAATGGGGAACTTGGGAGCATGAAAAAGATCAGCGTGAAACTGGACATTAAACCTGACAGCAAGCCGAAGTTTCACAAAGCCCGACCTGTACCCTATGCAATTAGGCCAAAGGTTGAGGCTAACTTGGCGGCCTTAGTCGAGAATGGAGTCCTGGAGCCTGTGAGCATGAGCAAATGGGCCACACCCATTGTTCCTGTCCTGAAAAAGGATGGATCTGTTCGAATCTGTGGGGATTTTAAAGTGACTATTAACCCGGTGCTGTCTGTGGAACAGTACCCTCTTTCCCTCATTGATGACCTTTTTACGGGCCTGGCCGGAGGGCAAATGTTCAGCAAAATAGACTTATGCCAGGCTTATCTACAAATGCATGTCGATGACAAATCAAAGGAGCTGCTGACAATTGTGACACACAAGGGGCTATACAGGTACTGCCGCCTTCCGTTTGGAATTACGTCGGCCCCTGCTCTATTCCAAAGGGCAATGGATCAGATTTTGAGTGGACTGCCAGGAGTCCAGTGCTACCTGGACGACATCCTTGTCACTGGGACAAATGAGGAGGATCATCTTCTGAACTTGGATGCGACACTACAACGACTGAAAGAGTACGGACTCAGAGTTCGTAAAGACAAATGTGAATTCTTTCAGTCATCAGTTGAGTACCTGGGGCATGTGATTGACGCTATTGGCCTGCATAAGGCGCCGCCAAAGGTCAAGGCGATCGTGGAGGCCCCAGCACCCCAGAATGTGAGCCAGTTACGTTCATTTCTGGGGCTACTTAACTATTATGGGAAGTTTATTCCAGACTTAGCAACATTGCTGAAGCCGTTACATCAGTTGCTATGTCAAGGCAAAACATGGAAATGGACTGAACTGTGCAACGAAGCTTTCGCCCAAGCAAAGAAAGCATTGCTGAATTCGGAGGTCCTGACACACTTCAACCCAAAGCTGCCCATGCAGCTAGCATGTGATGCATCACCATATGGTGTGAGAGCAGTCATATCCCACATCATGCATTCAGGTGAAGAGAAAACTATCGCCTTCGCATCACGCACCTTGAACAAGGCCGAGAGTAACTATGCGCAGATCGAGCGCGAGGCCTTGGGAATCGTTTTTGGAATTCGAAAATGTCATTAGTACCTGTTTGGGAGAAGGTTCACACTCCTGACAGACCACCGTCCATTGACTTCAATCTTCGGGCCCCACACCGGAATTCCATCTCTCGCTGCAAGCAGGATGCAAAGGTGGGCTTTACTGTTGTCAGGACGCACATACGACATCAAATATCGCAAATCAGACTTGCACGGCAACGCAGACGGTCTCTCGAGGCTACCCTTGCCTGTTACTCCTCCAGAGCCTCGTCAGATAGACATCTTCTACTTTAGACAAGTGGAGGGAGCACCTGTCACTGCAGTTCAGGTGCGAAGGTACACCCGCAACGATCCAGTCCTGTCTGAGGTAATGGACGATGTCATTCGAGGGAGAGCGATAGGAGATTCTCCTAGTTTGAAACCTTACGTTTCAAAAAGAAATGAGCTCTCCGTCCAGGCAGGTTGTCTTCTTTGGGGACGCCGTGTCATCATTCCGCCACCTCTGATGGAACCTATACTGCAACAACTTCATACAGGCCACAGTGGGATGGTTCGGATGAAGGAAATGGCAAGAAGCTACTTCTGGTGGCCAGGTCTCGATGGGAATATTGAGGAGAAAGCCAAAACATGTTCCCCCATGTCAAAGGGTCCGGAATGTTCCACAGCTGGCAATCCCACACCCCTGGGATTGGCCTGCAGAAGTGTGGCAGCGAGTACATGTGGACTTCTCCGGTCCTTTCGAAGGGAAGATGTTTATGGTGGTTGTGGACGCTCGTAGCAAGTGGCCGGAGGTCGCTGTGATGAGGTCTACCACGGCAGAGAAAACAATTGAGAAACTTGGTGAGATGTTCAGCCGTTATGGCTCACCGGAACAACTCGTAAGTGACAATGGTCCACAATTTGTATCACAGGAGTTTGCAACCTTCCTGCATGTGAATGGTGTCCAACACATCAGGTCTGCGCCCTATCATCCCTCTACTAACGGCCAGGCAGAAAGGTTTGTGCAAACTTTGAAGCACGCCTTGAAGGCATCGCAAGGTCAGGGCTCAATCCACCAACATCTGAACAGCTTCCTGTTGTCCTACAGGATCAAGCCGAATGCCACAACCAAAACTTCCCCCGCTTCGCTCATGATGAAGAGGCAGTTGCGGACAAGTTTTGACTTACTCAAACCTCCAAGGGCAGAGCAGGTTGTCCATCATCAACAACAAGCTCAAGTTGAAAAGAGAGAGAAAAGAGCCAAGGAGAGACGGTTTCATCTGGGAGAGCACGTCCTAGCTCGAAACTACAACATTGGACCGAAATGGGTTCCTGCTACGGTGATCGCGCAGACGGGCCCTGTGTCTTACACGGTTGAGACTGCTGAGGACGTCATCTGGAGAAGACACACAGATCAACTGTTGCTAGGAGTAGAGACAGCCACAAAGGCTCCAACGGCTGGTTGGCCTGAACTGTTTCCAAATGATACCGCAAACCAGCATCCTTTGCCACAGTGCTCTTCTCCAACACAGGGAGTCAAAGAGACTGTTCCACCTGTGCAAACTCCTGACTTTCAACTGACACAGGCACCTTCTCCATCCAGGCCTGTGTCAATGCCTACTGCTGTGGAAGCCAGCGATGACCGCCGGTATCCTGTCAGAGAGCGGCGGCCTCCAAGACGCTTGGATCTGTAGGCTTAGTGACTTACCCACAAGACTGGGGCAGAATAAACCCCAGGGTAAAGTCAGGGTTTGAGGCAGTCTACCTCTACCTTAGGTTAGTTGAGTGTATTGAAAGTAACTTACCTATTGAGGAATAATGTGGACCTTCCATTTAAGAGGGGAGGAAATGTTATGTATTGTGTGTTCTATTGTGTGTTCTCCTCCCACCTGTGGTGGCGCTATCACAGGAGATAAATGGTTGGGTATTCTCTCGGTTAAGTTTAGCTCTCTTTGTTCGGAACTTTCCAGAACTTCCTGTCCTTCCAATAAAGCACTTCATATTTGAATCTCTGAGTTCTGAGTCCTAAATTGTGTCTAGGTAGAAAGGTACCGACACAGCAGTCTTTACCTAGCTTCTCCTTGGATTACCCCAAGCACTAAAAAGGATTTCCATTCATAGTGCAAGCCCTCTTGCTCGCACCTCTCCTCTTTGCAATTCCGCCTCACCAGACTTGAATTGTAATACCACTGCACCCCATTCTTTTGGTATGACTGAATCTATTTAGAGCACCAATGCTTTCCAATGGTACCAGCTCCTTCCTCCTTTGGTCAGTGCTATCTGCTATGTATTCAGACTTCCACAGAAGTTTGAACATCATGGTGCAGTCTATCTTTTACCTTCTTACCAGTACCTTTGACCTGATTCGTCAGAGGTCAATACAATGATCACTCAAATCTCAAGTGTCAGCCCATTTGAAGATTACTCATTATTTCTGGTGGACTGTCAAATACCAAACTTATTACACTAAATTTATTGTAGCATCTGCTGCAGTATCTTGCTTCATTCATGTTAAGAAGCAATCATTCATTACCTCTGTCAAGTTGTTTTGCTTTCATCCTATTAATTTACTTCTGGCATGTTGAAATCCCCAATGACTGTTACATTATATTTCAATCAAAGGTATTTTAATTACCTAAACAGCTCACTATTTGTTCAGCTTGAAGTGATAGTTCATAGCAGTTGCAAAATATTACTCTATTGCCCTTAGCCATACTAATCCATACCGAGATTTGATTAAAGGGGAGCTAATGGGGGCACTAATGGGAGGCGCAAAGCAACCCAATTTTTCTTCCGTAATGTTTTCTGAAAATTATATTGATGTGCATAATATCACGTATTTTTAAATCTGAAATGCATCTTTTAAACATGCACCCAATAGTTCCTTGAGCACTGATACAGGCTCTGAGTAGTTCACTGCATCTACCACAATATAAACATTGGTAAGAATGTCATTCTCATTAAATTAATTTTTCACATGAAAATGTAATGAATCCTGAGCTGCATTAACGCCACATCACAATGGCTTTCTCAGCGTGTAATAAGGATACTTTTCCATAAATACTATTTCATCTTTTTGTGATGGAAGCTGGGCGTGTTCTACAATGGATGGGAAATCTGCTCCACCAGTTTACCAGGTGGTGAAGGTGAAAATGACCCTCGACATAGCTATGCATTAAACTATATCTGCCACCTACCTGCCCACTCAGCTAACCTATCTCTGTCCTCCTGCCATCTCTTGCATTCTTCCTCACATTTGGCCATGCCGCATAATTTGGTATCATCAGCAACCTCAACATCATTCTACCTGTGCCTGTCCAAATCACTGATATAAATGGAAAACAAAAGAGGTCCCAGCATCAGACCCCTTGGGCACACCACTACCCACTTTCCATGAAATCGAAAACATCCTACCAGCGCTTTTTATTCTTATCTTTTGGTGCCTTTGGCAGGTTAAAAGTATGTCCACAATAACAAAGTATGTCTGTTAAAGACGCCACTCTTTGTTCTTGGAAAGAATGATCATGAATCTCTTTAAAGCAAGGAATAGCATACATCTTCAGACTGACAGCTTTCAATATACCCGTAACATAAGGCCCATTGTGGAACTGCTACGTAAGGTGTACTAATCAACAACAGGCTCCATTTCTCCAATATATAGCAGGATATAGAACTTTCATGATCTCTATACTCTTTTGTAAGTGTTTCCATTTGTAAATGTACAGAGAAGACAGAGAAAAATAAAAATACAACTATGTACAGGACAGGGCTAATAATGATTTACAGGCTCTATGTGACTGACAAGTGATAATATTTACAGCGAATGATTAGAGATTGCGATATTATTATAAGTTTATCAACAAATTTGCATTGATTACTGGGAATTTATACGATAAAAGAAAAAGGCTTGCATTTTTATAGCACCTTTCAGGACCTCTGGACATCCCAAAGCATCTTACAGCCAATGAAGTACATTTGAAGTATTATTATGCTGTCATAATGTAGGAAATGCAGCAGCCAATTTGCACACAGCAAGGTCCCATAAACAGCAACATGATAATGAACAGCTAATCTGTTTTTAGGTGTTGATTGAGGGATAAATATTGGCCAGGACTTCAGGGAAAACTCACCTGCTCTTGTTCGAAATAGTGGCATGAGATCTTTTCCGTCCACTTCAGTTCAACGTCTCATCAGAATGACAGTACCTCTGAGTACAGATCTCCCTCAGTTCTGCACTGGAGTGTCAGTCTAGATTTTGTACTCAAGTCTCTAGAGTGGGACTTGAACCCACAACCTTCTGACAGAGGCACGAGTGCTACCACTGACATAATGTCTAAGCTGCAGCAATTGATTAACATTTTGATATGACAGATATCACATGAGTGGGTGTTGGAGTTCATTAACATCATTGTGATTATTAGGATAGAAAAGGGGTTTTGTTAGACTGGTTGTGTTTCATGCAAAGAGCATGTTTGATTTTGCAACAAAACAATATAATGAATAGCCAACAACAGAAACAAGCCTTTTCCATCTGTTAAAGATCATGGGGGAAAATGTTGGTTGCTTTGTACCTCCCGTTAGCACCATAAGAGGGCGCTAATGGGGCGCAAAGCAACTAGTGCCTGGGCGCGGTGATGTTTGCGCCGCTTGCGAAATTGACCAGAAATTTTGCGGCGGCGCTAAACACTACCGCCACAATCTCCTGTGCCTGCAGATCATGATGTCAGTCGAGTGTGCAACGCCCGGGTAGCGCCCCAGACCAGATATTGAGTGCCGCCCCCTGCCTTACCACCTGCCGCTAGCAACAGCAGGTTGTGCGGAGCGTTTTGCAGTCAGGAAGAGACTGGGGGAATGCTATTTAAAGGCGACCAATTCCTGCCTTTTTTTGTCGGCGACATTTTTGCACCACGCATTCTAAGAGAGAGAGAGAGACTTCTGGAGCGATTCAACGCTGTGTGAAGGAGTTTTGCGTACTGAGCAGTACCTTGCAGGTTCATTTTGATTTGACCTTCCTTGCATCGACTTAGAAGAGACTATGGTGACTGCACTCTGAGCTCTTTCCCTGGGCCTCTCCTTTGTTCTTTCCAGCAGATTTGATGTACAGGTCTCTCCAGGCCGAGATTCAAGGCTGCAATGAGCAGGGTGTGGATGGAGAGCAAAATTGACCCTCCCTTTTAAGAACTGGCCGGTGCCAGTGTGTCTGTGTTCCATTGCTGACTGACATCACATGAGCTTTGCCAGAGCTCTGAGGTAGCACCTCACTCCTTGGCGTTAGTGCCTTAAGAGAGGTGTGTAGCGCCTGATTTAGCACTCCAATCACCTCCAGGGGTGATAGAAGCCAAGTTTGCAGTCGGAGGCGATAATTAGTGCCAAGCGCTAAACTTTGCGCCCGGCCGATAATTGCGCCCCAAATGGGGCGATACTGAATTTCTCCCCCTATATTTCAAAAGCATTAAAAAATATATCAAAATCCTCAATAATAAAAAAAATCCTCTAAGGTTTCTTATTCAAAAAATGTGCAAGATCGTCATAAGTTTTGGAATAAATAATATTTGCTCTAGGTGTCAAAATGCAAGAAGCTGTATTTTGCAGAGATCTTTTAAAATAAATATAATTGGATATGCCGGGAGAGCGGAATGGCTGAATGCATTTTGACATAAAACATATTTCTCCATGACAAAGCTTTTCTTCTTTCTTAAAGGACTGAAAGTTCACTCGGTTCTGAGAATCAAAATGATTTTCTATCCTTTTCACAAATTTTATAGAAAAATGAAAAAATAAGAATTATAATGTCACACAATTTGGAAAATCATGTTCTCTTGTCGTACAGTCTTAGGCAGGATTTAGAATGCAAACTGAAATGGTTCTATCTATGAAACATTTATTAACTAGTAAAGAGATGAACTAATAAAGGTGCCACACTTGATAAGAGCTTCCACATATTTGCATTGGTACTTCAGGGCTGAGGGACAAAGCACTTAAAATGAATGTAAAGCAGCATAATCTGTGACTAATATCAATCATAGAAATTACAAACATATGAATATATGTAAATGATGGACAGGAAAAGACCTACTGGTCCTTCTAGCCTGGCCTGTACAGTTGTGATGCCTTGTGCATCATGATATAAATATTCTCCACCCTCCCAGAGCCATGTAATCTCCTGAGAGAGGTGCAAAAAACAGATAAAAACCCAGGCCAATTACGGAGGAAATCCGGAAAATTCCTCTCTGATCTCCTTTAGGCGATCAAAACTAGTCCAGGAGATCACAGTGACCCTAATTCATAAGGCAGAGTACTTACTTCTTGTACAAGGTGATCTCCGCAAGTTGAGCAATGGCCAGACACAACTCAAGAAGAGATAAATTTTTAGCCTTGATTTAAATGTTAACAAAATTAGTGCAGAAATAATTGTGGGAGTTTATTTAAGAATAGAATCTAAGTTTATTTGATTAAATTTATCAGAGTTTTGGCGACGGTGTATGAGAATCTAGCAAATACTATTAATAAGTATTTAAACTACCTTGAGGATTTGAGAGATTGCTACACACAGTCACAGTCAGTAGGATAAAATACTTTTCATAATCATCTTGGTGCTACAGGCCATTTTTCCACTCAGTTAACCTCAGTTAGCTCACTAGAAATGTAGCATGAATAAGTATAAATCCTGCCGAATTTTGCAGACGGCCCATCAAAAAAAATGTCAAAGTTAGCACACTGGAAACTGTTGGGAATTTTAAATGACTGATGAGCATTGTCAGGATGACAATTCCCTGTTTTAAATCATGTAACTGTCTCCAACCTTTCATTGTGAAGTTTAAGAATGAAATAAGCCCATTTGATGTGCTGTGTAGTAGCAAATTCACCAAGGACCCCTCAAGGGAGGAGATGTGAATATATTTTATATTTTTATACATTAATTTTCTGACTGTCTGCAAATTGATTTTTTTTTAAAAAACCTATGCTTGTATTTCTTGTAGTGCATTACAGAGAGAGGCTTAAATAAAAACAGAAAATGCTGGAGATACTCAGCAGGTCAGGCAGCATCTATAATTTCAGATCATAACCTGGCCTCTATCATATATATATTTTTATCCACACTTTTTGTTTGTGCCTTCTGATCTTCTCTCCCACATGGCAGCTGTCTTTCATTCTGCCAGAGCAATTTACACTTCATCTAGAGCCATCCTCTGTTTCTTAACCTGTTCCATTACCATCTCCTTTTGCCTTGAATATCTCTCAATGTCTCTTAATCTCTCTGCCTTCTATCCTATCACTGACCTTCCCTTTTGTTCTTTCATCCCCTCCCCCATTTTCCAGCCCCTACACTTGCTTAAAAATCTGTTCCATTTCCTGCTTTTTTCCAGTTCTGATGAAAGGTCATTGACCTGAACGTTAACTCAGTTTCTCTCTTCACAGATGCTGCCTGACCTGCTAAGTATCTCCAGCATTTTCTGTTTCTATTTCAGATTTCCAGCATCTGCACTATTTTCTTTTTGTACAGAGAGAGGCTTACCTGTCTGTCAGACCCAAAATTAAATGGGGCGGAATTTTCACAGAGTTGTCCCAATCTCCCCCTACATCTGCTGCTGAAGATCAACAAAAACAGCGTTAATGGGCATTTATGCCGTTTTGCCAGGACTTCCGCCAATCTGGCGTTGAAGTTGCAAAAGGAGATTGAGTGAACCCGCGCGGAAATTCCAGGGATCAATTACCAGAGATGTGAAAAAGTCTTTAGGGATTGCTTCAGAATAGCATTTCCCACTTAACTAGGCTTTGAATGGCCCAGAAATTCGGTGCGGGGGCTTCCCGCAGGTGCAAGCCCCCGACCTGCACTTAACTAGCGCGCCGGCCGTTGAGCTGTGGGCCCGCGTGGGATTCCGATCCTGGGCCTCCTCCAACTGCCAGCGCGCAGTGCTTGCGTATCCCAGGGGTGCAGTTAGTTTGATGCGTCCCCTGGGATCATGTGGGCCATGGAGAGCCAATGGTAGCAGGGAATGCTTCATTCATAAGTTTGACAGGAAGACCTGTCAAACCTATAAATACTATAAGCCCCAAAACATCACTAAATCTTCAAATAATTTTTTTTTAATTACATTTTAAAAATAAACTATAAACTACATGAAATAACTATTTTAAACAATAATTTAAATTTTTGAAAAAATTAATTACATTTTCTAACGGGGCTAAAAATAAACTTACCTTTCTTTAAAGTATTTAAAAATAATAAACCTGCTTTTTAAAAGTGTAACTCCTGGAGACTTACCCTCCCGGGAAAACATGCAAAAAAAATAAGTTCGATGCGTACGCGCTGCCTCTCCTGCGCACGCATTCCACCTCTGAACCCCTTCTTTCAGGGAAACGGAAGTGCCGGTTTCCCACGCATGCACAGTGCATGCACGAAACCAGCACTTCCATTGGGCTTACGGGTGAGTACCCCATGCGTACTCACCCATGGAGACCCGAATTTCTGGGCCAATGAAATACAAACAGAAATGCTGAAAGCACAAAACAGACCAGTCAGCATCTGTCGAGAGAAAATGATAGGTTAATGCTTTTGAACAGCGTCCTTCTTCAGAAGTGTTAACCTGCCTTTTTCTCTTTATAGGTGCTGGCTGACCTGTGCGCGCTTCCAGCAGGATTTTTTAGCTTCACATTTCCAGCACCTTCAGGGTTTTTTTTTTGCCATTTTATTTGAAACAACAAACTCCACGAATGGCAACCATTAACAAAAATCCACGAGATGAAATGGCATTGTCATTATAGAAAAATAGTCCCATATTTTAAATAATTAGTTGTTTTTTAAAGTGCACAATTTAAACTGCTCTTGAAGTTTGGTAAAATATCTTGACCTTCAGCCTTAACATGTATCAGTGGAGGAGCTATTTACTGCTTTATACAATTCAGAAGCAAGACAAGAGTTAATGTAACCTCTTCCATACTGGACAACACGTGGATGCAGTTGCTAATCACTCTCCAGATTTAGAATCTATATATCGAGGCTATAATATTGATTATTATATACAATATATACACAAATTCTTTGAATTGAAATGTGGATTTTTTAACACAACATTGGCAACAATTGTTAATACAGTTACCATGGCAATGCCAAATGAAGAAGTAAAAAAATAACTTACATTTTGATAGTGCCTTTCATGTCCTGAGGATATCCCAGCCTTCACAGCCAATGAATTACATTTTGAAGTGTAGCCACTGTTGGCAAAAGTGCCAGCCAATTTGTACACAGCAAGGTCCCACAAACAGCAGCAAAATAAATAAGCGATTAATCTGTTTTGGTGGTGTTAGTTGAGGGATACATGTTGGCCAAGCCAACAAAGAGACCTCCTCTGTTCTACTTCAAGTAATGCTATAGAATATTTGGCATTCACCTGAATAGACAGGGCTTCAGTTTAACATTTCATCTGAAAGACAGCATCTCTGCCAATGATGCATGCTCTCAGTACTGCACTGAAGTATCATCCTAGATTATGCGCTTAAGTCCTGGAGTGAGACTTGAACCCACAACCTTCTGACTCAGAGGTAAGAGAACTTAAAATAAAGAATGATGGACTCAAGCACAGATGTCCCCACACTTCCTGTACAAATTAAGAACACTTTGTCAATTTAATTTTCTTCTTAGTTCAATATTTGATACAAGGAAACAAGAGGATATAATAGTTAAAAGTGACAAGAACAATTTAAATCAACAGTAGATGTTATAAAAATTAGAGTGTTACAGCTCCATAGATAATATTTACAGTTTCCATTGTTTTCAGCTTCTGAACTACAATTCTCACTGACCGACACGTTAGCTTATTGGATTGTGCAGAATAAAATGGATGTTCCCGAAAATTAGAGGGTCATCGGAGTCTCATTAATTAGATAGCATCTCATCAGGAACGAAATTTCTTTTGCGCAAGCAAAGCTATAATTGTGCTTTAACAACAATTTCACTGCCGCTTAAGGACTGTAATATGTAATTAAGTGGCAACAGTGCTGACAGCATGATGTGTTGTGCCATTTATGCTCTCTCTGCATTGCTATTTTGGAGCATGAAAAAGGCTAAGTTACTGAAACTCACAAACATGTAGTAATGAAAGGTCCCCCATTATATTTATTCCATTGTATTCATAGTCCTAATTTATTACTCATTGCTACATATCCTTGGCGTAAATTGCACAGAACTTTTAAGGGAAAAACGCTCTGTGTTAATCGAAGGTTATGGGGTAGGAATTGTCCCCCTTCGCGCCCATTTTCCAGGTGTAAAAGGGGGGGGGGAAGGACCAATTCTGGGCGCAACGACCCACGCTCAATCTGTATCTGCATTACGGGCCCCGTCATATTACTGAAGGCAGCTTCGCAGGCATTCTGGGCAGTCACCTAAAACAGGCATTAGGCCCCTTGCATATGTAAATGAGAGGCCTGACATTTGGTTCAGGTCCTCTCGCAAAAATTAGTTGCCAATCAGCAGAGCAGGTTCCACATAGGATTCTTCAACAGCCCCTGCGGCCACCAATGAAAGATAAGTTCATGTTTAAAAACAAATAAATCAGAAACATTGCTGGGGAGCCCTGAAGAGCAGTTTCCCCGACTCCACTCGCGATCCCTGCAGGGGGTTTTTGGTGTGTGCCCAGTCAGCTCTGCCCCTGACTGTCTCTGAGCGGTTCGAATCGCTCCCACACCCCCTGGGTTCTAGACACCGGACTTAGGTACAGGCGGCGATACAGAAAAACGAGTAGACAAGTGGTTCGGTGCAAGAAAACTGTAATTTTTATTAAAGCTAAAACAAGATCACAATACTGAGAATTACTAAGATAATTACAGGCATATAAAAATAATACACTTATTTGGGAATGGGGAACACACAGCACATCGAGGGAACAAACACATTAAAACCCCCTTATCCTTATCCCACCCCCTATACCTAACTAGATTAAGCTATGAGGGGCCAGGGATTTATGCTCACCAATTCGAAACTGGCTAGATTTTCAGTCGCTTGCGCCAGCAGTTAGCGCCTTAAGAGAAGTGTTTTTCGGGCGCTAGGCGTGTAGCGCCCGGGCGCAGCGCAGTTTGCGCCCCGCCCCAAATTAAGTTGCCCGTTAGCGCCGGCGCAAAGTTTAGCGCCCGCCCGGATGCGCGCGCAGAAAATGACGTCACATCCTCGTGCAACGCCCTTTGTGCGCCCCGATTCCAAACTTCAGTCGGACCGCCCCATTGTGCGGCTGGCGGCCGGAGCGTTTGGAAAAAGGAACGCAACACAACCAGCGCGGGCCCCGGGGGGCGCAAATTAAAGGGGACGTACTCTCCAGTATAAAGGCCAGCCTTTTTTCAGAAAACACTCTTGTGCAACGCATTTCTGGAGACACAACAAGGAGGATAGCTAACTGGTTTCAAGCAGCAAGAGCCAGGTATTTTTGGACTCAGGCCATAGCGCTGCAAGTGGCTATTTGGAAATTAGACTGTTTGCCAGGATTTGATGGGGGCTGCATGGGGTGCCAACGCGGAGCTGCAGCGCCATGTCCGTAGGGCTCGCAGACGCATTGTGAGAGGGGCAGCCCTGGCTAGAGGCAGAGGGGGCTACAGGCGTCGGCCACGTAGGCCTTACCCAGTCAGGCTATACTGCCAGCAGCGCTCCTACCTAAACATGAGTGCCGCGCGATGTGTTAAAAGGCTCCGATTCCGAAAGGAGGTGATTGCAGAGATCTGCCACCTGCTTCGCCGAGATCTGCGGCCAAAGCTCAGGTGCAGGACGTCTCTGTCGGTGGAAGTGAAGGTGACGGTGGCATTGAACTTCTATGCCACCGGCTCCTTCCAATACGCTGCTGGGGACATAGCAAACATCTCCCAGTATGGCGCGCATCGCTGCATCCGCCACGTGACCGAAGCACTGTTCAGAAGGAGAAGCCAATTCATCTCCTTCCCCATGGCCCTCGAGAGCCAGCATCAGCGCGCATTGGGATTTGCCAGACTCGGGGAATTCCCCTTGGTGCAGGGCGCCATTGACTGTACGCATGTGGCTTTGCGGGCCCCTCTGGAGCATGGCGAGCAGTATCGCAACAGGAAGGGCTACCATTCTCTGAATGTGCAGCTGGTCTGTGACCACAAGCAGCGCATCATGGCAGTCAATGCCAGCTTCCCAGGCAGCAGCCACGATGCCTTTATCCTGCGGCAGACTACTGTGCATGACGTGTTCCAGGCACAGTCTCCCCCAAGAGGATGGCTACTCGGGGACAAAGGCTATCCTTTGTGCACCTGGCTCATGACCCCGCTCCACGCGCCCAGGACCGCTGCTGAAGAGGCCTACAACGAGAGCCATCAAACCACCCGCAACATCATCGAGCTAACTATTGGGGTCCTCAAGCAGCGGTTCCGCTGCCTTGATCGCTCCGGAGGAGCTCTCCAGTATTCGCCGGACCGGGTCTCCCAATTTGTGGTGGTTTGCAGCATGCTACACAACCTGGCTATCCGCAGGACTCAGGCACTGCCACCTGACGTTGGACCAGCACCTCAGGAGGAGGAGCAGGAGGAGCATGAGGAGGAGGAGGAGGAGGAGCAGGAGTACGTTCCCAGGAGGGAGCAACCAGGGCCAAGGGCCGCACGACACCACCTTATTACACGGTACTTCTAAGCCCCCTGTCAGGGAATGGCCAGGGGCCATGAGGGAAGATGAATGCAGCCGCTCCGCAACCCCTCAGCCGGCGAAGCCAACAAACACTAAGAAGAACAACCATGGAGACTGCATGAATAAAGATAATTTTTTATTACACAAAAATGAAAAGCCCTTCCCACATGAATCCCCAAAAACAATAAACGGGCCCCACAAAAAGCCCAACAAACGACTCACTCCCACAAACTGGGGAGGAGTCACTCCACCTTTCTTCAAACCGGGCCTCAACGTCGGCCTAACGCAAAAAATAAGCCCTCCAACAACACAACCATGGGCAAAATAAAGATGGCCACCGCCATATAAAAGGAAAGCTGTGCACACCCTCTACTGAGTGGCCCGCGAGGGCGAGACCTTGCCCAGCCTTTTGCCTCCCCTGCCCGGCCTGCTGCTCCTTCGCAAGCTCTGCCCAGTGGCTGCTGCGAGGCTGGGGGAAGGTGCCTGAGGCTCAGATGCCCTTCCGCCAGATGCCGCTGGGGGGCGGCCTACATGGCGTTTGGGCCTCGAGGGGCCATCTGCTGAGTGGCGCTCCTGAGCCTGGCCACCATCAGCTGCAGCCGCTTGCCCTTGACGCCCCAGTGGGGGAATGGCGGCGACAGATGGCGCAATGTGGGCCAGCTGGCATGTGGGATGCGCTGGCTGGTGCTGTGGCGCGGTGGCACTCGGCCGGGCCCGCACTGCAGGATCCGCAACAATCAGCCGAGGGGCGGCTTGCTGGGATGGTCCAGCGCGGTGGCTGCCCTGGCGATGCCTGCCTGAGACAGCGCGTGTGGCAGCAGTGAGTGCCCCTGTGGTCCTGGTGTGCGCGCGCATCACAGCCGTCAGGGTCTTGACGGCATCAGTCAGCATGCGGCCAATCGCGGCAGTTGCTGCGCCGAACTTGCGCACACTGGTCGCCAGCGACTCGATGGCCTCAGGCATGCGCCCCACCACGCTCATGAGCTCCGTGTGGCGCCGGTCCGAATCCTCGGCCATCTTATCCAGCTTCCGCACCTCCTCCGAGGTGAAGGTGTCCGGACTGGAGTCGCGACTCTCCCGCTGGGGAGGAGGGGGCCGAACTAGGGGACCCTTGCCGCGTTGGTGGCGGCGAGTGTGCCGAACAGCAGCACTCCCCTCTGATCCTTCCCCCCTTTGGGGGGAAGGCCGCGGGCCACGCGCACGGCTCCTGGGTGGCTGGACGCCACTGGTCCCAGAAGCTGCATTGCCCTGCGACAGTTCCTCCAGGCACTCGTCCAGTGAGGAGGTGTCAAGCATTTCCTCCTCTCCTGCGGGACGTGACTGATCCCCCGAAGGTCCGGCTTGCTCCTCCTCCTCCTCCTGCTCGGAGGTGCTGTCACTGGCAGCTTCAGGGTCCTGGTCGTCACCAGCTGAAAGCAGGAATGCACAAGAGTAGCTTCAGAGTGAGGAGACGGCGTCAGCGAGGGAGTTAGGACTGGTGGCATTCAGCGCATTGGTGGGACAGTGGCAAAGGAGGTAGCTCGGATGGGCCAGTGCGACGCGAGAGGGCCAAAAGGCGAGGTCCTTACCATTGCCGGGCAGTGGAGGGTTGGATACTCCGCACGCTGTGGGGACAATCGCACGGGCTCCCATGAGCACACACATGCGCTCCTCCAGCCGAGTGAGCTTCTGCAGCTTGGCGCGGCCACCCCTGGCACGCGCCTGGCGATTAAACGCTACTTTAGCTTGCAAGAGAAAGGACGGGCTGTAAGTGCGCAGTGAAGCCCTGATGTAGTGTGCACTGCCTCCCATGGTGGAATAGCGTGGACAGAGTGAAGCCCTGATGTAGTGTGCACTGCCTCCCATGGTGGAATAGCGTGGACAGAGTGAAGCCCTGATGTAGTGTGCACTGCCTCCCATGGTGGAATAGCATGGACAGAGTGAAGCCCTGATGTAGTGTGCACTGCCTCCCATGGTGGAATAGCTTGGACAAAGTGTAGAGTGCCGAATGGCCATGTGATGCTCATGACTGTCCCAATGCTGCTGGCTGAGGGCTGGCCAATAGGACTTTCAGCTCCCTTTGCCCATCATGTCAGGTGTACATGCAAGAATGAGGAGGAGACTGGAAAGGCTACTCACCTTCACAATCCTGGTCAGATCGTTGTATTTTTTACGACATTGTTTGTGGGTCCTGGGGGCATCGCCGGTGAACGTCACCCTCTGGGCGATCTGCTTCCAGGCTTTGGTGTAGTCGTGGTGGGTTGGATTCCTCCCACTCTCTGGGAACAAGATCTTGCGCCTCACCTCCAGAGCTGTGACCATTATGTCCAGATCACCCTCTGAGAAGCGCAGGGCACGCTGACGGGCCTTCTCTGGCGTTGCCATGACTCCCTGGGGCTGAGCAGCAGTGTTGAGGCCTCTTTGCAAGGCTGCAGTGTGCAGGGCGTGGCAGCAGACCAATTCGTCCCTTCCCCCTTTAAGAGCTGGTCGGCGCCACGGGGTCTGCTGTCAGTCCAAAAATGACCGCACCCGCGCTGCGCCCCGCCTGGGCGCTATCCCTCTGGACCGCCGGCTTAGCGCCTAAAGATAGGAGTGGAACGCCTCTTTTAGCGCTCCACCAATCTCTTAGGGCGAAGCCACTGAATTTCCGGCAACGGGGCGCTACTTTGGGGTGGGCGCTAACTTCGGGCGGGCGCTAAGGTTAGCGCCCCAAAACTGTCTATACTGAAAATCTAGCCCGTTAACTTTTAACGGTTGTGAGTTTTGGGGTCCGCTCTTGCTGTCCTTTGGGGTACTTCGTCACCACGTGGTCACAGGGCGCGGCGATGGAGTTATTTATGCAAATCACCCTCCTTTTCCTCAGTTAACGTCATCGTCGAGTCGCGTCTTCATCGAGTCGCGATGGGTCTTCTTCTTCTTCCTCGGGCGGTTTAGTCGCTGACAGGTTTTATAACCGCTGGGGCTCGGTTGGCGGTTTATACTATCAAACTGATTTTTCTACCCATTCTTCGAACGCCAGTTTATTCGTCATGGACGCTGCTATCCATGCTTTAAATGCCAACTTATTCATCAAACGCCAGCTTATAACTAGGCGTTTGTCCCCCAACATGTCTTTCCGCTGCCCTTCTCTGCCTTTACCGGTTTACCATTTTCTTTGTCTCGTCTCATCTGTTTGTGGCCCCATGTGTCCTGTGTGTTTACGATTCAGGTCTCGTTCTCCTCCCGCGTGTAGCCCTCAGTGTAATAATGGGCGTCCTTGATGTTGAGCGGCGCGGGGAACGAGAAGAGAGCCCGCCATGAGGCACAAAGTGAGAACGAGAGGCAGGAGGCAAAGGCCAAGAGATAAGAGGCCAGAGATAAGAGACTGACCATTACCGGTAGGCCTACAATTATACCCGGTTCTTCATCCCTTATCTGCGCGCCAAATCAGGTCAGTCCTTTGTCTAACTTTTGGTGGGCTCGTTTAAAATAATTACAGCCATTTACCTTAATGACTTCTGGGGTGGTTGTCTCCTGGTTTAATGGCTTCGATGTCCTGGCTGTTTGTTATTTATGAAACTTAATTGTCCTCATCCTGGCTTGATGGCTACTGTGAGCTGTTACCGATTATGTATGCAGAAACTTAATGGCCTCGATTAGGCCCATTCTGACTTGATCTGTTCCAAGGTGAATGAATGCATATTCTGTTTACCTAGCTGTCTGGCTCCACAAAGTCTTTTCACAGATTCATGAATTTTAGGTTTCGTTTCAGGTTTTGAAAACTGCCTGCCTTTTTGCAGGGCCTTGCTTTTACAATCCTGTACTTTTCGTCACGAGGTTGCAGAAGCCATTTCAGGTATCCTTTTTAATAACTTGTCCATATAGGGTCCCTTTTATCCATAACTTTTGGGGAATGTGGGAATTTTGAGAACCCTACACTCCCCCCTGTTGATACTAAACTCGCTTTAAGTATCATCCTGACAAGGTGAGCAAAATTCCCAACCCTCCACAGTCAATCTTCCCCTGTAATTACCTATCTATGATCCCACGACACATGCACTTCCCATTCTGTGAAAATGTAGTGTACATAAGCATACATAGACAGATTACAGGCGTTTACACACATCCAAGCATGGAGGGGGTCCAACACCCCTGCACCACTTGCTACACATCATCTTTATTAACAATAACAAATCGGAAAGTCTTTATTAAAAATAAAAAATAAAAACAATTTTTATTCAGAAAATGCAAACTAAAAGATTCAAACAGGTGTATCTCCCTCCACCTTAAAATAATGTTCTTTCCACATCCTTTGGTTTTGGAATTCGAGTATTTGGCCTTTTCCCTTGCACTGAGTGCGTACTAGGTACAATACTATTCCCAGCTGGCAAACCACGAGGATGTGGGAAGCCAGCCTAATCCACGAAGGGACCTCTATATTCTCAAAAATGTCACACCTGGGTGGAAATACAATGTCCAATATCTTGGCCCCTATCTCTACTGTTTTCTGCTCCAGAGTGTAGAAATGTTTCTGGGAGACTATTACCGCTTTGAGTATTTTGGTAAGATGTTCTGGGAGAGGGGGGATTTTGTAGCCAAAATGCGCTACATACTTTTGTAGATTGGTGAAATTCTCTTTTACAGTGAGGTGAACAGTGGAGGGTTCAGGAATGGGGACAATTCGTTCCTGGGCCACTTGAACTTCTGCCTCGGGTTTAAAGCAGAAACTGCTGTCACTTACCGGACACCAGCTATGCTGTCCATGCTGGTTGTGGGGTGCTCCTGTGGTGACACAATATGTCCCACCTCCTATATATGCTACCTGTGGGGGGACATGGCCTTGTGCCATTGCCTCCATGGTACAATTTATAGGTTTTACGCCAGCAGCTCTGAACCCGCACTGTGGTTTTGAATAGGTGTTCAAGTGCTGGGGACCCAGGATTATGTGTGCTCCCCAGCTCCGGCACCCCGAGAGGTCAGTACCTGTCATAGCATGCTCCCACTTTATGACATCAGGTGGGTCCGCTGTGAAACGGATGTGTGCACCCCCTTGAATGACTCCAATGTTCTCCACCCTGTATACCGGTGCAGGTCGGGCTGTCCCACCCATGACCGTCATCCTAACTACTATACCCATGATCGTATGGTTTGACCGTCCACAATCTACTGGGACTGGGTAGGCCTCAGAAGCTAGCCGGAGTTCGCATGGGTTTAATGCATTCTCGAACAGATGGAGGACTGTGAGGTGCTTGTTGCTGATCCAGGAGGGGACTAAACCCTGTTTTAAATCCTCCAGATTACTGCGGCCCTCGTCCAGCAACCATGCCCCATACAGCATGCACACCTCGTTCTGCGCAGCCTGATCCGAAGCATTTCTGTCCTCTCTTATGAGGGCGTTTACGGTCTTTGCGTGCTTCTCCAGCTCAGCTATAATTTCTTTTAAATGGACCATCATGGCCTGGTCCTCATGTAACTCTGAGCCCACTACCTTGTTTTCATCCATCAAGATTTTCTTTAACTGTGTTTTTAAACCGTTTATCTGGGTCTGTAATTCTATGTCATCCAAACTGTTGATGACAGAGGGCCCTTTGTTAAACACAATAAAAACATTATTCCATGGTCCCCTTCTTTGCCTCCCCATATTACCCCAAAAATCATGGTGTGTGGTGTACAGTTCGGTTTTGTCGACATTGGCGAAATCGAACTCGTAAAATTTTCTAAATATCTCCTTTAACAGGGCCTGGTACAGCTGCTCTGTCTCTTTGGGGCACCACTCCAGTAAGTGTACCTCGGTGAGGTTTAAAATCACGGAGGCTACCGCATAGTGTACCCCCTGATATAGCACCTGATCCATAGGCACTAGTACCAGCCCATTCCCTGGTCCCTTGGTGGTGGCGGGGCACCCCTCCCTGTGTGTCCTTGCTGCCTGGGTCATGGGCAGGGGCTTTTGGGGGCGGGTCACAAGCTCAGTGGCATTGACTGGGATCGGGGAGTATGGGACCGCGCACGCCTTCAGGCTGATATCCCACTTCATCCCCTCCCCGGCGTCTCGCCACTGCCGGTAGAAAATGATTGATATGCCTATGGGGCAGACCTTCTCTGACCCCCACATACAGACATAAATCCCTTGATCCGGCTCCCACCACTTGTCCCAGCACACAATCAATCCCCTGTTAGTCCCTGTAATCGTCTGATGGGTATTGTTCCCCAACCATTCCCACTTGACTGTAGGGTTTCTCATATCCTTGCTCAGCTTTCTGAGCCACCACCACCTATCCAAAGGAATCTGTCCGTTGCATGTTAAACATACACGTTTCCCCACGGTGACGCTAACCCTTGTGGTAGTGACCTGTACCCTGGGGCACAGGAGGGAGGCCTCCCCGTACGTGAACCCGGTCTGGCTGGAGTACTGAGACAAATTGGACCCCAGCCACCCTGGCCACCTTCCCTCGTGGAAGTAGACGGCGATCTCCTCCACGTCCCGTTCGCCACTTCCATCGGTTACTATAGGCGCTCTTTCTCCTGAGCACCCATAGATGTGGGATTCCTCCACGTCACCTCACTTTCCAATGCTCAGTCCTATCAGAGATACAAGAACATATAGCCAGGTTCCACAGAAGCTCAACGTAAACTTGAGGAATAGCACCTCATCTTCCGATTAGGCACTTTGCAGCCTTCCGGACTCAATATCGAGTTCAACAATTTCAGATCATAACCTCGGCCCCTATTACATTTTTACTTATATTTTTTTTCCACCCCTTTGTTTTGGGTTTTCCCTCCACCTTCCCTTTTTTTCTCTCTCCCACATGGCAGCTGCCTCTCATCCTGCCAGTACACTTAACACCTAATCTAAGCCGTCTTTTGTCTCCACTAGTCCTATTACCATCTCGTTTGGTTTTGAACACCTCTTAATGTCTCTTTACTTCTTTTGTTCTATCGCAGCCCTGCCTTTGATCTATTTCATTTCCTTTCCAGTTTTGAAAAAGGGTTCACCCGAAACGTCAACTCTAATTTCTCTCCACGGATGTTGCCTGGCCTGCTGAGTTTTTCCAGCATTTTCTGTTGTTATTCCCGAGGAGACTCTCTGGCTTGGGTGAAGCATAGTCGGGTCTCGCGACCTCGACTCAAATACACACACTCTTAACAGATCACTACTTATTTAAACTACCCATCACCTTGTATAAGCTTACACTAAACACCCAAACTTAAAAATACCTAAACTTAAATTACCTAAACTATATACATTCGCCGCCCATCTCCGGGCGGCCAGCCTAATTCCTGTTTGGGCTGCGGCACACCGCTTCCTTCGGCGTGACCACACTGTCCTGCACTTTTGGTCCCTCACAGACTGTGGCTGCTGGCTGGGGACCTCTGCCTTCGGACCGATCCCTCACTCGAGGGGCGGCCCTTTTTAACCGGGGAGCCGGTGACCACGGTTTCCTCGGCTGGGGCGTCCTTGGGGACCTTCTAGGGACTTTGGCGGGCGGGGGTTTCCTGGCTAGTGGGCCTTTAACCTGAGCCACTGCCCCCTCCGGTGCGGTCTGTGGACTTACCACTACCGCTGGCTGGGGATCTTCATCCTCAGGCTTTACCTCTCCTGAACCTGGGCTAGGGGCAGGTAACTCTTCGCAGCCTGGTGCTACAGGCTGAGGGTCTCCACCCCCAGGTCGCAAATCTGGGTCCGGGGCGGGGTCTTTGCCCTCGGGTCCCTCCTCCTCTAAACCTGGGTCAGGGGCGGGGTCTTCGCCCTCGGGTCTCTCCTCCTCTAAACCTGGGTCAGGGGCGGGGTCTTCGCCCTCGGGTCCCTCCTCCTCTAAACCTGGGTCAGGGGCGGGGTCTTCGCCCTCGGGTCCCTCCTCATCTGGATCCCAGAAGCATGGGGGAGTGCCCCAATTGGTGGGCGGGATGGCCCCTCCCCTTAAACAAGCCACAGCGCCTGCCTGTGCAGCCTGTGAACTTGTTCCCGCTGCAGGCTGAGGATTTCTATCCTCAGACCTTACCCCAACTGACTGCTCTCTCTTCTCAGGTTTAAACAGTTTACACTGAATAATATCGAACCATTTGGTGCACCAAGGCATCTTAATGGCGTATACCATGGGGCTGGCCTTGTCTACAATGCTGTAGGGCCCCATGTATAGCGGTTCTAAACTTCCTACCCGAGCATAATTCCTCACCATGACCTGATCTCCTACCTCCCACCCGTGGTGTTTTCGGGGTTCTAACAGCAATCGGTTACTCTGATGCTGCTTTCCCATGTTGCCAGCCGTTTGCCCGTGGACCTGCTTAAGGTGCTCGAAGAGGTTTCGGGTGAACCTGTCCCGGTTTACCTCCCTGTGCTGACCTTCAGTGAGCACCGGGGCTAGTACATGGGTGGGGGTCCGCATAACCCTGCCAGTCATCAGCTCGTGTGGGGAGTACCCCGTGCTTTTCGACTGGCTGGCCCGGATCCCCATTAGGACCAATGGTAGGACCTCTGCCCATTTTCGAGGCGAGTCCACCGTCTCCTTCCTCAGCCTTTCCTTTAAGGTCCTATTCATTCTTTCCACAATCCTTGATGACTGTGGGTTGTGGGCAACGTGTCACTTCCCTCGATGCCTAGCAGCATAAGGGTATTCTGCATTACCTGCCCGGTAAAGTGACTCCCTTGGTCGGACTCCACATACTGTGGTAGCCCCCATCGTGAAAACACTTCCCGGACCAGGATCCTGGCCGTACCCAGAGCTGTGGCTGTTCTGCAGGGGAAGGCTTCTACCCATTTTGTGAACACATCTACCAGGACTAGGCAGTACTTATAGCCTCCCTGGGCGGTGGGTAGGGGCCCGATGTAGTCGACCTGTATCGACTGCCATGGTTCCTCTACCCTCCTGATGTGTCCCATAGGTACCTTCCTTTTACGGGGGTCAGGGTTATTGGCAGCGCACACCAGACAGCCGGCGCAGAACACACAGACATCTTCCCTGAGTCCTGGCAACCATCCCGCCTGTTCCATCCGCTGCCAGGTGGTCTCAGGCCCGGGATGCCCCTCTCCTGGACCCTCATGGGCCAGTTGAAGGAATTCCCTCCAGTGCTGCTGCGGCACAACCCACTGTTCCCCCCCTGAACAGCATGCCTCCTTTTACGGAGAGGGCTACTGTGCCGTAAGGGCCCTCTACCCTTTTTCCCTCAGTCACTGCGCTGAGGACCGCCTTAAGGACGGGGTCTTGGGTTTGGACCGTCTTGAGGTCCGGGGCTAAAGCTACCCCTGCACTCCCTTGTGTACAATCCCTATCCCTGACTGCTGCTATGGGTCTGGACCCATATTGGTCCCAGAAAGTGCCTGTGCGGGCACCCTCCTTAGCCAGCATGTCAGCCTGCTGGTTACCCTGACTACGGGGTTCTGTGGAGGAATGGGCCTTCACCTTGTGAATGAAAACCTCCCCTTCCTCCCCCACTGCTGCTAGGATATTCTCCAGCAGGGGTTTTTCTGTGAGGGGTCTCCCATCGGCGGAGGTGTATCCACGGCGGGACCAGATGGCCAGCTACTCCGTACACGAATTGCACGTAAACATGCTGTCTGAGCAAATCATGTACGGGGTGGTGGAAGATTTCGGGGTGTGTAACGACGTACACCACCGCAGACAGTTCAGCCTGCTGGGCGCTCATGGTGCTGGGGAGCTTAATTTCCAGGGCAATGTTTGCCACTGGGTCATAAACTCCGCACCCAGTGAGTCGCTCACCAGCAGATACCGTGCTGGAGCCGTCCTCATAGATCTCGCGGCCTGTGGGATGTATCCCGGCCCGTAAACCTATGTCCACTTCCCAAACCCCTTCGATGGAACACCGGTGGGCTGTTCCAGGATATACCAGGTTGGCTGCAAGCTTTGGCTTGCAGAGACCCTTCACCTTAAGGTCCATCTGTGAGAGGAGCAGGGTCCAGCGAGCAATGCGGGCACTGTTCACTGTCCCATCCTTGATCCTCCCATCCAGGAGCATCTGGGTGGGTGTGTGATGGGTGAGGAGGGTGATGGGAGAGGTGCCTGTGAAGATTAGTGATCTTTTCACAGCCCAATGAGTGGCCAAAAGGTGCCGCTCACAATTGGAGTAGCTCCTCTCCACATCCGTAAGTATCCTGGAGGAGTAGACCACCGGCCTTAGCCTGCCGTGCCGCTGTTGGAGCAGCACAACACTCAGGCTATCCCCGCTGGCTGCTACCTCCAGGAAGAACTCTTTCCCCCCATCTATGGCCCCTAGAGCTGGTGCAGTCTGCAGAGCCTGACAAATGCTGCCTGGCAACCCTCATCAAAAACCCACTCCATTCCCTTATGTAAGAATCGGAGCAGAGGGGCTGCTGTGGCTGCATAATCTTCAATGAAGTCTCTTCAGTACCCGGTTAGCCCTAAAAATGACGTCACACCCATGACTGTGTTGGGGACGGGTAACTCCTGTACCACCTCCCTCCTAGCCTTATCTATGGCCCTTTCCCCAGCGCGTACATTCAGGCCCAGAAATTTCACCTCCTGCTGGCCGATCTGTGCTTTCTTCGGGTTTACTTTAAAACCCTCCTGCCTGAGCAGCTCCAGTAGTTCGGCCAGTAGTGGGCCATGCTCCGCTTTCGAATCGGTGAAGAGGAGCAGGTCATCCACGTACTGCACCAACTGTCTGGGCTGGCTGAAGCCCTTTAAACTGTTCGCCATGCACTGGTGGAAAATGCTGGGGCTGTTGTGGAAGCCCTGAGGCAAGTAGTTCCAGGTGTACTGCTGCCCTTTAAAGGTAAAGGCAAACTTGTACTGATCCTCCCTCCTTAAAGGGATGGATCAAAACCCATTGGAAATATCCAGCACCGTGAATGTGGTCGCAGATGCTGGGATACTTCCTATCAGGTCGGCAACTGCTGCTACCGTGGGTGCACAGGCTGGGATGTTACTGTTGAGCACCCGATAGTCCACCGTGGCCCTTCAGGAATTGTCCGGCTTTCTAACTGGCCACAGTGGAGAGTTTACGTGGGTGGCTATCTGTCTCAGGACGCCCTGCTGCACTAAAGAGGACATGGCTGCTTCCATGTCTGGCTCCGCTTCCCTGGGGAAGTTATACTGTTTCTGTGGTCGGGCCATTGGGTCCCCGTCTACGCTGACCTCAAACCCGTTGACCCTCCCGCAGTCGTGTTTGTGCGTGGCAAATATGGCTAAGTGGGCGTGCACAAATGCCTGGAACTCTTTTGGGGTATTGCTGACCATGAGCTCGAGGTTATAACCCTCTTTGGGCTTCATGGTGCACAGGGTCCCCTTCCCTCTTTCCCTGGGATGACTACTACTTCGCCGTCCTTTCCTGTACTTGCCACCCATAGGCAATGGTTTCTTAAATCCACCAGGATCACGTGGCCCACAATAAAGTTGGCTCCCAGGATCCCCTTTCCACCCTCCTGTTCCCACTTCATCAGGATAAAGGTCCACTTAGAGCGGAGTGTTCCTAAACGAATGGAGAGCGGGATGGAAAACAAGACGGCCTGTTCTGTGCCTGTGAATCCCGACAGACTGTATGGACCCCGCTAGAGAGAGGCAAGGTTTTGGGGTTAGCTGAATGAACCACGGTGCATGATGCCCCCGTATCCAACAGATAGGTCCCCTTCACCTTTTCTACCTCCATCTCCACGAGGGGTCTTTTCCATACATCGTACCACAGGGAACACAGGTAAACAGGCTGCGCTGGCTCTAGTCATGGCTGTGGGTTGGATGGGACTGACAGGGTCAGAGCACCGGTAGCGTCTGCTACTCTCCCCTGGCCAGTCAATAAGGACCTCATGGTGTCCAAAAATGACTCGACCACGGCGGGAGGGATTCCTGTCTCTGCCTTTTGGACTGGGGCTGTGGAGTTCTTTCCCTTGCTATCTTTCCAAGGGTTTTTGCACTCCTTCCTCCAGTGGCCATCCTTCCCGCTCCCGTAACAATTGAGCTTATTGCTCGAAGGGTTATTCCCTTCCTGATGCCACTCCTTCCTACCCTGTCCGGGTTTTACCTCATGCACATTCCCTTTAGGTGGGTGTGCATAGGTTCCCCTACCGTTCCTATAGGTTAGGGTCAACTGTCTGATCAGCATAAGCTCGGTGGTCAGGGGATTCTTGGGGTCGAACGAGGCTTCCGCCTTGGCCCGGACCTGTGGCAAGCTGTTTGCCACCAGGCAACGGAGCCAGTGGGCCAGTTGATCCCCATTGAGGAACGCCCGGTTAGGTGTCCCCGGAGAGGCACTCTGGTACACTGGCCATAACCTGTCCGCGAAAGCTTGCGGGGTTTCCCCTGCAAGCTGCACCGTCTTCTCCACACGGGAGAAAGGACTTCCCTCAATCATCCCCATGGCCTCCAGATCTTCATCCCTGAGTGCCTCATACCCGCCCTGCCCCCTCTTACACTCATCAGAGAGGGATTGGAGGAGCTTACTCTCCAAAGAGAACATCAGCATTTTAGCCCGCTCAGCATTGTAATGAAATCTGTTTGTCTTGATCCTGTATTCGTTTTGCACTCATGTATATTACCCTCCCCCACTGTGTATAGTTTCACTTCCTCTTTCCCGACTAACCTGGGAGGTTCCAGGCCTTGGCTCTTGGCTCCGCCCCTGACTTCTCTTACATAAAGATCCCAGGATCTGTATGACTCATTCCTGTGAACCAATCGGCGTGTTGAGATGTTATCTCTGATCTTAGTGATTAAAAGCCAACTTGTTTAAGTCTATAACTTCTAGTTTTGTGGTGATTGAAGGCCCATCAATTTTAATCACTAAAGAATGCTAGGATGGATCGACTCCTAAAACCAGAGCGTCTGGACTTGGATCCACATTCTGCTGAAGCATCAAATCAATTTGGACACTGGCTCAAATGCTTTGAACTCTTCACGGGGGCCTCATCCGCTAGCGAGGTAGATAAACTGAGTCTACTGACGACTCGCATAAGTCATCGGATTTATTCGTTCATCCGGGACGCCACCTCTTACACGGAGGCCATCACTATCCTAAAGGCCCAATACCAGAGGTCGGTAAACGAAGTGTACGCCAGACATCTGCTGGTTACACGCAGGCAGCGACCAGAGGAATCAATGGACGATTTCTTACAGGGCCTAAAGGACCTGGTCCGGGACTGTAACTGCAAGGCCGTGACGGCCAACGCGTACTCTGATGAATTGGTCCGCGATTCCTTCATCACGGGCCTCAAATCGAATTATATCCGGCAGAGACTGCTGGAGAAGGAGGTCCTGGACTTAAAAAAGGCAGTGGCCACTGCGCGATCGCTGGACGTGGCCCAGAGAAACTCTGGCTCTTATTCTTCTGGCCATGTGGCCCTCACCGCCTCGTGCGTGCCGAGGGTGCTGCCATCTTGGAATCAGCCATCTTCCCCATCCAGGTCTCAGACCAGCTCTACGCCGCCGGAGTCCCCACACAGAAGTTCACCCAGGAGTCCTACTACAGCGGCAATGTCTCGAGGCCTGAAATGCTACTTCTGCGGCCAGGCCAAGCACCCCAGACAACGATGCCCAGCGAAGGACGCTACATGCTTCAAATGTAAGAAAAAGGGGCATTTTAGCAAAGTCTGCAGGGGGAATCCGATTTCCAACTCCGTCACCGCCTCGTGCGTGCTGTGCGGGCTGCCATCTTGGGATCCGCCATCTTTTCCCGACTCAACGGCCGCCCAGGGCCCAACAGTGGCTTCGATCACGGTGGATCAATCCAGGCCACACCCGTTGACAAAATCCATGATGGACATACAGGTAAACGGGAATTTAACGAAATGTTTAATTGACTGTGGGAGTACCGAGAGTTTTATCCACCCTAGCCTGGTACGGCGGCACTCATTAACGGTAACTCCTACACGGAGCAGAATTGCTATGGCTGCTAAGCCCCACACTTCGGACATTTTGGGCTACTGTGTGGTAACACTAACTGTAAAAGGCACAGACTACAAGGATTTTAAACTCCTCGTGATGCCAGAACTCTGTGTTAATGTAATCTTGGGCCTGGACGTCCAGTGCCACCACGAAAGTGTCACGCTAGCATATGGCGGGTCCCAGCCGCCACTCACAGTCTGTGGCCTATCAACCTTAAAAATCAGCCCGCCCTCTTTATTCGCTAATCTCGCTCCGAACTGTAGGCCCATAGCGACCAAAAGTAGACGGTACAGTCTGGAAGACAGACACTTTATCAAGGCGGAAGTGGACAGACTCCTGCGGGAAGGCATTATTGAATGCAGTACCAGCCCGTGGCGTGCCCAAGTAGTCATAGTTAAAAATAGCGAAAAGAAACGGATGTTCATTGACTACAGCCAGACTGTTAATATTTATACCCAGCTGGATGCCTACCCTTTACCCCGCATATCAGAAATGGTCAACCAGATTGCGCAATACTGAGTCTTCTCGACTATCGACCTCAAATCCGCGTATCACCAGCTCCCCATTAGAACGGAGGACCGCCCATACACCGCCTTCGAGGCGAACGGGCGCCTCTACCATTTTCTCAGAGTGCCCTTCGGGGTAACAAATGGGGTCTCGGTCTTCCAACGTGAGATGGACCGCATGGTTGACGAGAATAAACTACAAGCTACCTACCCCTATCTGGACAATGTCACTATCTGCAGGCACAACCAGCAAGACCACGATCTAAATCTTGTGAGACTTTTAAAAACTGCCCTAAATCTGAATCTAACCTGCAACGAAGACAAATGTGTCTTCAACACAACCCGTCTCTGTATCCTCGGCTGTGTGGTGGAAGATGGGGTAATTGGACCGGACCCTGACCGATTATGCCCCCTAAAGGAACTGCCCCTGCCACACAATCCCAAAGCTTTAAAAAGGTGCCTGGGATTTTTTTCATATTATGCCCAATGGGTGCCCAATTACTCTGATAAGGCCCGACCTGTGGCGACACGCCACCACTGGACATAGTCCGCTCATGGCGGCACAGACAGTCTAAGCAGAAGCCCCCAGCCGGGGGCCCTTTCCTCCAGCAACTTGTTTCCCGCAGGGACAGGCTGCCGGGAGCACTTCCTGTCTGGGAAGTATTTAAGTGGATGCGCGGGCTTTTCTAGTTCCTGTTTGTCATGTGGTTGGAATAAAGCAGTTGTGTTTTCAATAGCTCTGGTCTCGACTCCCACGTTTGCAGCGGTATCTCAACACTGGTGACCCCGACGCTCAGGACGAATCCTAAGCTAGCATGGCGGATACAAACGCAGTCACGGTTAAATTACCAGACTTTTGGGAGAACCTCGCCGAAGCCTGGTTCGTTCAAGCTGAGTCCAGATTCCGGCTGAAAGGCATTACAGTCGACGCCACGAAGTACGACTACCTCGTCGCCTCGCTCACCTACGCTACAGTCCCCAAGGTTTGGGCAGCGCTGCAGAATCCACCAACGGAGGGCAAGTACGAACATCTGAAGGCTGCGCTACTTAAAAAATTTCAAACGTCCTCTTACCAGCGCCACTGCCAACTCCTGGACCTTCCCGGCCTTGGTGACGCTTCACCATCAGACCTGCTTTCCCACATGCTGTCCCTCTCAGACGACAAAAATCCCGGCGCCCTTTTTCGCACGCTTTTCATTCGGCAGCTCCCCGCCAGCATCCGCCCGCTCATTGTGGAGTCTGACTCCACGGACCTGAATGATATAGCCGAAAAGGCCGACCGGCTGCTCTCTGCACAGGCCGCTCGCGACGTCGCGCCCGACCTCACGGCAACGACCACGCGGTCTTCCCGGGCCGCTAGGCCCGACCGCCCTACCACTCCGGGTCACTGCTACTACCACACCCGTTTTGGCGCTAGGGCTCAACGCTGCACGCCACCGTGTTCCTTCAAACCCCCCCCCCCGCACCGGCCCCCGCGATGGCCGCGGGGCAGAAGGAGCCCCTACTGTACGTCACTGACGACAGAACCAACCGCCGATTTCTGTGCGACACAGGGGCCCAGCACAGCATCACCCCCGCCTCCGCCCTCGAGATCCAACGCGGCACACGGGGTATCACACTGGCTGCAGCCAACGGCTCTGAAATCCGCACATATGGCACCCGCATGGTCACGTTCGACCTCGCGGGCCGCCGCTACCGCTGGGAGTTCCTCACAGCCAAGGTCCTCTGCCCACTCATCGGCGCTGACTTCCTACGCACCCACGGCCTCCTTGTCGACATTCCGAGGCACCGCCTCGCCGACATCAACACTATGGCCCCCATCCCCGGCGCCTTTACCCCGGCCCGTTCGGCCGGCCTGACGACCTACTGCCTCGCCAGAGCCACGGACGACGACTCGGCACTCCTAGCTGAGTTTCCCGCCCTCACTAACCCGACCTTTTCGGCAAAAGCCGCCAAGCACGGTGTGGAACACTATGGCCTAGAAATTCAGTGCCCTTAGCGCCGATTTTGCGGCGCTAGAGGGCCTAGCGCTGCAATTGGCGCCGGCGCCGAAATTGCCTGGGGCCCTTCCGCCGCGGTAGACCGGTAGCGCTGCGCCGGCACCGATGACGTCATCGGTGTGCGCAGCGTCCCGGTTGCCATGCCGACGGGCCCCAGCGCCGAAATTCAGTTGCGGCCGCCTCGCCCGTGGCAGCCGCAACTAAGACTCTGGCAACAGAGTCTTACATGACTTTGCGCCGGCGCATTAAAGGCCCCGCAGCGGCCGGCCGCTTTCCCGCCGGCCACCTGGCCGCAGCTCCCTCCCCGGACTTCCCCCCCCCCCCCCCCGGAACAGAAGCAAGCCCGGCACTTGTCCGAGGTGCCGGGCTCATTTTTAAAAAGATTTTCGCGGGCCGCGGCCGGGTGCAGGCAGCTCCTCCTTAAGGGAAGGAGGAGACCTGCACTTCCCGAACCTGCCGCACCGCAGCGGGCGCCGCAGCGCCGGAATAGCGCCGAAATTCAGCGCGTTGCGCCAGTTTTCAGGCGCAAACAGCTCTCAGCAGCGCCGGCAGCCGTTTGGGCGCAGAACTATTGAATTTTGGGCCCGACCAGCGCGACTTAGCTCCGGCACTAACTTCCGGCGCTAAAGCCCTGGCTGCGCCAAAACTCAATTTCTAGGCCTATATCCCCACCACCGGCCCCCCAGTTTCTGCCCACGCCCGCAGACTCAACCCGGCCAAGCTGGAAATCGCGCGGGCCGAGTTCACCAACATGGAACAACTCGGCATCATCCGCCGCTCCAGCAGCCCTTGGGCCTCGCCCCTCCACATCGCCCCCAAGCCCGGCGGAGGCTGGCGCCCTTGCGGGGACTACCGCCGCCTCAACGATGCCACCACCCCCGATCGATACCCGGTGCCACACATCCAGGACTTCTCGGCCCGACTGGCCGGATGAACCATCTTTTCCAAAGTCGACCTGGTGCGCGGTTACCACCAAGTCCCCGTACACCCCGCGGACATCCCCAAAACGGCCGTCATCACCCCATTCGGCCTGTTCGAGTTCCTGAGGATGCCCTTCGGCCTCAAGAATGCAGCACAGGCTTTCCAGCGCCTTATGGACTCAGTCCTCTGGGACCTGAACTTCCTATTCGTCCATTTAGACGACATTCTCGTGGCCAGCTCCTCCAAACAGGAACACCTCGAACACCTTCGCATCCTGTTCGGGCGCCTAGCCCAACACGGGCTCATCCTCAGCCCGGCGAAGTGCCAATTTGGCCTAACCGAGATCGATTTTCTCGGTCACCACATCACCCCTGCTGGGGCCGTCCCCCTGCCCAACAAGGTGCAGGCCGTCCAGCAATTCCCCCGCCCCACAACCATCAAGGGCCTCCAGGAGTTCCTCGGGATGGTGAACTTCTACAACAGGTTCATCCCCAGAGCCGCAGCCCTCATGAAGCCCCTATACGACTCCCTCCGAGGAAAATCCAGCAAGATGGACGTAGCCTGGACCACTGACACGGCAGCCGCCTTCGACACCACCAAAAACGCACTCGCCGACGCCACTCTGCTCGCGCACCCGAGGGCCGATGCCCGGGTCGCGCTCACCACCGACGCCTCCGACCACGCGGTCGGGGCCGTGTTCGAGCAGTGGGTCAATGGCGCGTGGCAGCTACTTGCCTTCTACAGCCGCCAACTGCGCCCCCCGGAGGTCAAATACTCCACTTTCGACCGCGAGCTTCTCGCACTCCACCTGTCGGTCCGCCATTTCAGGTTCCTCCTGGAAGGCCGCCCCTTCACCGCGTATGTGGACCACAAGCCACTCACATACGCGATGGCCAAGCACACCGAACCCTGGTCCGCTAGGCAGCAACGCCAGCTCGCGGCCGTCTCCGAGTTTACTACGGACATTCAGCACGTCTCCGGTAGAGACAACGTGGTCGCCGACTGCCTTTCCCGTCCCGCCGTCTGTGCGAATCACCTCGCGGTCGACTACGCACAACTAGCAGCGGCCCAGCTCACGGACCCATACCTCCTCTCGGTGGCTACCAGCCTGCCAGGGCTACGCCTAGCCAAGGTCGCGCACGGGCCCGAAGCCACGGCAGTCACGTGCGACGTCTCACTCGGCCAACCCAGGCCGGTCGTCCCTGAGACCTGGCGCCGCCGCGTCTTCGACGCGCTCCACGGGCTCTCTCACCCGGGTTCCCGCGCATCCGTCAAACTCCTCTCCAAGCGCTTCGTCTGGCGCGGCCTCAGCAGAGATGTTCGGACTTGGGCCACCTCCTGCCTCGCCTGCCAATGGGCTAAGGTACAGCTGCACACCAAAGCACCCCTGGGAGACTTCGAGGTACCCAGCCGCCGCTTCGACCACATACACGTCGACATCGTCGGTCCCCTGCCGCCATCGCAAGGCCAAACTTATCTCCTCACGATGGTCGACCGCTACACACGCTGGCCTGAGGCAGTGCCGCTGACCTCCACCACCACAGCCGACATCGCCAGGGCGTTCGTTAACACCTGGGTTGCGAGGTTCGGCGTACCGGCCGACATAACCTCCGACAGAGGCGCCCAGTTCACCTCCGAACTCTGGACGGCCACAGTACGCAACCTTGGGGTGACGCTCCACCGCACCACGGCGTACCACCCGCAGGCCAACGGACTTTGTGAACGCTTCCACAGGTCACTCAAGGCCTCACTCCGCGCCGGCCTGCAGGACAGTACCTGGACTGACCGCCTACCGTGGGTGCTACTCGGCCTACGCACCGCGGTCAAGGAAGACCTCCAGTCCTCGGCAGCGGAGTTAGTCTACGGACAACCGCTGCGCGTCCCAGGCGAATTCCTTCCAGAGCCTACCAAGCCTTGGTCGGCCGAACAGCAGCGGCTCGACTCTTTCTCTTCCGCTCAGCAGTTCGCCCCACTTCCGGTCAACCGACACAGCGAACTCGCACCTCACGTCCCGCCAAATTTACAGCAGGCGTGCTTCGTCTTCGTGCGACACGACGTGCACCGCGGGCCCCTGCAACCCCCATACGACGGTCCGTACGAGGTACTACAAACTGGGGACAAGGTCTTCAAGCTGCGACTCGGCGACAGGGTCGAGACAGTCTCCATCGACCGGCTCAAACCAGCACACACAGAACCAGGGGAACAGGTCCCCGTGGCCCAGCCTCCAACTAGAGGCCGTCCCCCCGGCAAGCCAGCACAGCCGGCGGCGAACCGCCCGACCCAACCAACCAGACTGGCGACCACTCAGAGCCGCTGCGGCAGAACCATTAGACCACCGTCACGACTCGTCCACTCCTCCTAAGCGGATTCTGGGGGGAGCTCTGTGGCGACACACCACCACTGGACATAATCCGCTCACGGCGGCACAGACAGTCTAAGCAGAAGCCCCCAGCCGGGGGCCCTTTCCTCCAGCAACTTGTTTCCCGCAGGGACAGGCCGCCGGGAGCACTTCCTGTCTGGGAAGTATTTAAGTGGATGCGCGGGCTTTTCTAGTTCCTGTTTGTCATGTGGTTGGAATAAAGCAGTTGTGTTTTCAATAGCTCTGGTCTCGACTCCCACGTTTGCTGCGGTATCTCAACAGACCCCTCATTAAATCGACGTCCTTCCCACTATCAGCTGAAGCTCGGGAGGCTTTCACCAGTATTAAACAGGACATTGAAAGGGCTGCAGTGTGTGCAGTGGACGAATGCATTCCCTTTCAAGTCGAAATCGATGCGTCAGACTTTGCCTTAGCTGCGACCCTCAATCAGGCTGGGAGACCTGTGGCCTTCTTCTCCCGAACCGTTCAGGGACCTGAAATCAGGCACTCTTCTGTCGAGAAGGAGGCACAAGCTATAGTGGAGGCAGTGCGGCACTGGAGACACTACCTAGCCGGCAAACGTTTCACCCTGCTCACCGACCAGCGGTCGGTGGCTTTCATGTTTAATAACAAACAAAGGGGGAAAATCAAGAATGACAAAATACTCAGGTGGAGGATCGAACTATCCACGTTCGACTATGATATTATGTACAGGCCGGGAGCCCTTAATGAACCCCCAGACACCCTATCGCGGGGAATGTGTGCCAGCATTCATACGGACAAATTACAGGGTTTCCACAACGACCTCTGTCACCCAGGGGTCACCCGACTATACCATTTTATAAAGTCCCGCAATCTGCCCCACTCCATCGAGGAGGTCAGGGCAATGACCAGAGCCTGCCGCATCTGTGCAGAATGCAAGCCTCGTTTCTACAGGCCTGACCGTGCACACCTTATCAAAGCCACACGGCCATTCGAGCGCCTAAGTCTGGACTTCAAGGGACCCCTTCCCTCTGCCGACCGTAACGTATATTTCCTCAATATCATTGATGAATATTCCCGCTTCCCCTTCGCCATTCCCTGCCCAGACATGACCAGTGCCACGGTCATCAAGTGTCTCTGCAATCTATTCTGCATGTTTGGCATGCCGAACTACATACACAGCGATAGGGGGACATCATTCATGAGTGACGAGCTGCGCCAGTTCTTGCTCTCGAAGGAGATAGCCACTAGCAGAACCATTAGCTACAACCCCCGGGGTAATGGGCAAGTGGAAAGGGAGAATGCTACTGTTTGGAAGGCTGTCACGTTAGCCTTAAAGTCAAAAGGCCTTCCGACCTCCCGCTGGCAGGAAGTCCTCCCAGACGTGCTCCACTCCATAAGATCTCTGTTATGTACTGCCACTAATGCTACCCCTCACGAAAAGATGTTCGTTTTCCCCCGGAAATCCACCTCGGGCATATCTCTACCCGCGTGGCTGACGTCTCCGGGTACAGTACTATTGTGGAAGCACGTGAGAGGCCATAAAACGGACCCCCTTGTGGAAAAGGTACAGCTCCTCCATGCAAACCCTCAGTACGCCTATATCGAATACTCTGACGGGCGAGAGGACACTGTTTCCATAAAAGACCTCGCTCCCTCGGGGAGCGGAGTGAATGATGGGAGACTACCCGATGAAGACCTACACTACAAAGAGACAGGACGCCCAGAGGTATCAATACCCAACTTTAACCTGGAGGACACTGCAGATTATCTGGAAGACACTGCGGAGGCCCGGACAGCGGAGGAACCAGAATCCACTCCCCTAGAGGCACCCCAACTGGCTTTGCACCGATCACTGAGAACTGCAAAACCGCCTGACAGACTCACTTATACCAACTTTTAAGAAACATCACCCCGATGGGCTAAATCTATAGAAGGGGTGAATGTAATGAAATCTGTTTGTCTTGATCCTGTATTCGTTTTGCACTCATGTATATTACCCTCCCCCACTGTGTATAGTTTCACTTCCTCTTTCCCGACTAACCTGGGAGGTTCCAGGTCTTGGCTCTTGGCTCCGCCCCTGACTTCTCTTACATAAAGATCCCAGGATCTGTATGACTCATTCCTGTTAACCAGTCGGCGTGTTGAGATGTTAGCTCTGATCTTAGTGATTAAAAGCCAACTTGTTTAAGTCTATAACTTCTAGTTTTGTGGTTATTGAAGGCCCATCAAGCATCATCACAATCGTTGATGCTGGCTGCCTGTTCTACTTCCCCGATCCATTCCCCCCTGCCCCGGGACTTGCCTTTGGGCTTTTGAGTTGGGTGCAGAGGAGATGTTAGCTCCCATATGTAGTGATTTCCTTCTGTGAACATCCCAGCATTGCCGGCTTCCGGGTAAAGATCTGGTTCATTAAAAGGGTTGGAGGGAAACATTCAAGGAGGATCTGAGGGTTTGTAAGATTCTCAAAATTCACAGATCCCCAAAACTTGGAGAGAAACCCTAAAGAAAAAGACTTTGGACTCTTTTCTAACAACTTCAGGAGAATAAATTAAATATTGGGCCTACAGAGGGAAATTCAAGGTCAAAAACCAAGATTTGACATTTTTAAAGGCATGTTTGGGCTTGTAAAGAAAGAAAAGACTGTAACAGAAAATGGGATCAACCTCTGTAAAGACAGTTTCTTTATTGGAGTTAATCAGTTAATCAAGCTGTCTGGGGAACTGTCTAAATGTCACTCAGCCCCTATCAGACAATTTACATTCTAACAATGGACCCATGGAAGAACAGCCTCACCCAAAATACAGGACCCATCCAAAAACATGCATAAAACAAATCACTTCGCCAACCTACAAAGAATCTCAGGCCCCACAGGAAGCTCAAAGCCTGAAGACAATTCACCACAATCAATTAAGAGTTCAACAGCTCATGAAACCATCCCGAAACCACTTTAAACATTCTTAAAACTTCAACATCTCATGGAACCATCCCGAAACCACTTTAAACAACTTAATATTAATGAGCCCGCCAAAATCTAACAATAAACCGGGATTGATTTGGCGTGCAGATTAGGAGGCCCAAATTAGTATAATTGAAGGTCTGTTTTCTCAAGAAGAGGGTAAGGTTTGGCAGTTCCAAGTTCGAGTTCAGTACAGTTCCAACATCGGAACTCGGCGGTTTCAGAGCAACATCAAGATCAAGGAGTTCAAGTATCTCGAGGCAGTTCTCTCTCTCGCTCTCTCTCTCGAAGAAGTAACACACAAGAAAAAACCAGAGAAACAGTTTCAGTGACCATCGGACACCTCGCGGCAACAAGGGCATTACGAAACAACCAACCGAACATTACCATCAGCCAACCGGGTAATATTGGGCCATCGCGACCAAAGAAAACCAACTCGGAAGAAAACCGAAGATTTGCACGTTTTTCCACTCTACAAACTATTCCTGACTTACCCCTGGGTAATATTTTACTCAGAGACTCTAAGCCCTATTTCTAACAAAAGAAAATTGGGTACTCACCTGATAAACCCAATGCACATCCTACCGCATCAGCGGACTCGCGAAGACTGACCAGATATGCAGGTGAAGTCCTCTACCACGTCCGAGGTACGGCAGGCCCCAACCAACATAACCAGTGAACCCCGAAACCGCGAACCAGCCCAACTGTCAAGGATTCATTTGGTGAGCATTATCCCTGGTCCTTTAGAGTCCAACTTAGCTAGTAAGGTGGGATTGGGAGGGGTGAGGTACTTTTCTACTGTAATTCCCTCATGTGTATCGAAGTGTTCCCCATTTTATTAGAGTGTTAAGATTGTTGTGTTATATTTTCTCTCCTGAATAAAGATCAAAGTTTCTTGCACCAAAACCAGTTGTCTGCTGAACTTCTGTCACAACCCCCAAATAAGTCCAAGGTCTAGAACCATGGGAATGGGAGCAATTCGAACCGCTCATAAGTCAGAGGTGAAGCTGACATACACCAGCACCCCCTACAGGTTCCAGCCTACTAGGGGAGAAAATTAGGTATCGCGCATTCTTGGGTGCTAATATCGTCCGGGCGCAAAGTTTAGTGCCCGGCGCTAATTATCGCCTCTGACTGCAAAATTCGCCTCTATCGTCCCTGGAGGTGATTTGAGGCTAAATCAGGCACGACACACCTCTCTTAATGCGCTAACGTTGGGGAGTGAGGCGCTACCTCAGAACACTACCGAAGCTCAGTCGATGACAGTTACCATGGAAGCCAGACAGACTGGCGCTGTCCAGTTCTTAAAGGGGAGCGGCCATCTTGCTGGCCAGCCACACCCTGCTTATTGCAGCATTGAATCTTGGCCTGGAGAGACCTCTGAAGCAATTGTGTTGGAAGCACTAATGGATAGGCCCAGGGAAAGAGCTCGGCACTTAGGAACCTCAAAAGTGGTGCTGAGGGCCAAAACTCCTTAGGACTGATAGAATGTGAATGCACCCTCGAATTCTTTTGTTATTTGTTCCTGAGATGTGGGTGACACTATCAAGGCCACAACTTTGCCCATCCCTAATTGTCCTGAGAAGACAGTGGTGGGCCTTCTCCTTGAACTGCAGCAATTCTTGTGAGTTCAGATGTGAAATTGCGAGGGCAAAGCTTGAATGATGTCCATAGGTCATTCAAACCCTGAGAGAATGTTGCAGCCATGAAGATACTTCACAGCATTTTTGATTCTTGAGAACTAACACAACATTCTTCCCCAATTCCTCTTATTAGGAATCTTTCCTGTTTCAAGCTTGCAGGTGGAGTTATTTTATATTTCTGTCACCAGTCTTACAGGATTTGATTTTTGCTGTTGGATTTACCACTATATAGCAATACTCCAGGAATATTTAGTGGAAAATAAATGTGAGGTCTTAAGCAAAAAGAAGAGGGAGGTTTACTGAAGAATAATGTATGCTCATTTATTGGATTGACCTACTCCTGTATCTGTCTATCTACATTATTAAAACTCTTGTTTCTCGCTGTGTGAATGTCAATCTGCAAATGTTTTAAAGTTTTCTCAAACAATCAAATGCAAAACCAGAGAGCAGTGACAAAGACCAGTGACTCTTCAACCAATCAGATCCTAAAATTATCTCTGAAGTGCCCTTTATGATTGGTCATTTGCGAATCGTATTCTACCAAATTAGGGTGAAAGAGGTGCAAGGTGGGCTCATAGCGAGTCGGCAGCCCATTGCACACCGTGTCCCATTGTCTTTCTGTTGAAGTCATAGCAAACTGCCACAGATTTATTTCATCCTCTATATTAATAAAATGAAAATTTATAGCAGAATTAACATAAAAAATGAGGCAGTCAGAAAAGAAAATCACAAAGTCACCCATAAACTAAACTATCAGATCTTCCAATTGCTTCTCCAGCTTTCCCCTGCACTAGCCAATGTTCCCCTTTCCCTTCTCATGACCTCAGGTGGTGCACCCACTTCCAAAATGTGGAAGCCCGACTCATTGGCCCGGATTTTGCGGGGCCGATGCCGGTGTACGTACAGCGTACGCCATCATAAGCCCTCAGAATGACCCCGTATTTTCCGGGTTTCTGTATGCGCTGCGCCTGCATGAAAACCCGGAACTTGCGATCTGTGAAGGTTTACCTTGACAAATCGTCCGCATGCGCCCCAAAAACACTTTCACTGCTACAGAGTAACTACTGCCCAGCAAATGCCCATGAAACCCATACGCCTGGTAAAGGCAAGCGTAGGGCCTGCTTTTACCAGTGTAAGGGTTAAAATAAATGTTAAATTAAAATTTTAAAAATGATTAAAACATACTAAAGGAATCCCCCTTTCTAATTGATTGGCCTGACCCACGTGACCCCAGGGACGCTTCCGAACCGTCTGCGCCCCTGGGATCCGTGGGCCTTTACGCAGGCCTACACCTTCAGGCCTAGGACCTGAAGACTCCGAAGCCCAGGTACACCTCTGACCGCAAATTTAGGCCCATTAATTTTAGACCCAACATCAAAGTTAATGTTCAAGCAAAGCAATCTAAATCCACCTCTGGCCTGACCCCAGGCCCTGGACTTCACTGCTTACTTCCTTCCCTCCACCCCACTTTCACACAGGACTCGATCTTCCCCATTCACTCCCTTCCCTCCCCACTCCCCTAGTAAAACTCCAGACCTCAGCCTTCCCTCCTTCCCATCTTACACTGCAGTTAGGTTTCAGAGTTGGATGCAGAGGAGATATTAGCTCCCATACGTAGAGTTTTCCTTCTGGGAACATCCCAGCACCGCTGGCTTCCAGGTAAAGATTCGGTTTATTAAAAGTGTTGGAGGAAAACATTAAAGGAGGATCTGAGGGTTCCAGCCTCAGGCCAGTCAGGACCTTACCTTTAAAGGAGAGCAATGCCACCCAGGTCTAACAGCCAAACAATACACTACCCAACACAAGGCGTTTCCACCCATGCAACTCACTGCATCCTATCCCATGTGGCTTCATAATACTGTACAAATTAAAAATAATAATATGCACAGAGCTGTAACTGAAGCTGAAGTGCAGGATCTAAACTAATCACATTTATGATGCATATTAAATTTGACTGTGTGGCGGAGCCACTAAAGGACTCAGACCGTTTGTATATAATTCCCTTTAACAACATGTTAGCTACAGCCTGAGTCTGTATCTTTATTTATACTGTTTACTTGTATAGAGCGTGATTACTTTAATAGCGCGGGTAAATGCGATGACGTCACGCCGTACATCGCGTGATCCCCCACTGGCGGGAAGAACGTGATGACGTCATGACGTCAACCACGGGACCAGCCAGCAGTCCTCGTGGAGCCTCCGAACTGAATAGACCTACACTCGATGTTCTCCTGCAGTTACTTGTTTAAACCTGTTAGTTCCCATTAAACTTTGTTTTGTTTAAGCGCCTGAGTGGACCTCAGTCTTTGGATAGGAACTAGATATTCCTACTTTGATGACCCCGACTTTTGCGAACGGTTTTCGCAGAAGATAATCAACATGGAAACGAATGCCATTACCTCGAAGCTACCGCAGTTCTGGGAGCAGCAACCAGCCACGTGTTTCATCCAGGCTGAAGCCCAGTTTGCCATCAGGGACATCGTTGCGGATCAGACCCGTTATTTTTACGTGGTCTCCGCCCTCGACAGCGCCACAGCCTCGCGGATCGTCAGTCTACTCGGTAGTCCGCCTACTGATCGCAAGTATGACACCTTAAAGGCGCGGTTGCTGCAGGTCTTCGGGCTCACAAAGCCGGAGTGCGCTCGCCGGCTGCTCGCTATGCCCGGCCTCGGGGACTCCAAGCCGTCCAAGCTCATGAGCCAGATGCTCACGCTCCTCGGGTCCGAGCCGGAATGCTTCCTCTTCAGGGAGCTATTCCTCAGCCTACTCCCGGAGCAAGTTCAGGCTGCCCTAGCCAGGTCTGAAGTCACAGACTGCGCGGAGCTTGCTGCCGAAGCAGACAAGATCTTCGCGGCGACACAACAGCACTGTGTGGCCACGAGGTGCCCTTCCCCCACAGATGCTGCTCCAGCTCCTCAATCAGCGGGGTTGTGCTTTTACCACGCCTGTTTTGGCATGAAAGCAAGATGCTGCCGCCCTCCCTGCAGTTTTTCGCTCAAAAAAAAACATCTACAGACATCCTGGCGAAAGAGGACCGGGTCTAACGAGCGCCCCGCGGCTGCGATGGCCATCGGAGACTCAGGAAAGCTTCTCTTCATCACCAACTGCCTTTCTGGTCGACGTTTCCGTTGCGACACCGGGGCGCAGTGTAGCATCCTACCTGCATCAAATCTCGATATATTAGCTGTGGGCTGTAATGATCAATAACATGTCATTCTATAGTGGACACTAGGTGGAGCCGTAGAGCTGTGTAGAGCTGTATATAGCTGTATGTATATAAGACTACACTACCCAGCTGTATGTATATTAAGACTACATTACCCATGAGGCACTAGGCTACCCACAAGGCAGCAGTCAAGATGGATGCCTCTACAGATACTGTACCTAGTCCACATGTGCTCAATAAAGTGTCTAGCAAAAGCTAGCTGTGTTCATAATAAGAATGTCTATTTATTAATGAACATAACAGGGGCCACGGCCCCGCCCTCGCGGCGGTTAATGGCGTGGCCGTTCGGACCTTCGGAAGGCAGCGGGTCCAGGTGTGTTCCGGCGGCCAGCGTTTCCTCTGGGAATTCATCACGGCCAAAGTCATGCAGGCCATCCTTGGGGTGGATTTTTTGTGCGCCAACGGCCTCCTGGTCGATGTCAGGCACCGCCGGTTGATCAATGCGGCCATGTTCCACTCCATCCCATGCCACCACGGTAACGCTGTGCCGCGCACTGTCTTCTGTGCGTTCCCACCTCCAGACGACTTCACTCGGCTCCTCGGAGAGTTCCCAGATCTGACCAGGCCCATTTTCTCCTCCTCGGCTACTAAACATGGTGTGGAACATCACATCACCACCACCAGCCCCCTGGTTTACGCACGGGCCCGACGACTCGAACCCGGCAAGATTGCGGCTGCGAAAGCGGAGTTCGACACGATGGAGCAGCTGGGGATTATTCGCCGGTCGAATAGTCCCTGGTCTTCGCCTCTCCACATTGTTCCGAAACCCGGCGGCAGATGGCAGCAATGCAGCGACTACCGACGCCTGAATGACGCCACTACTCCTGATCGGTACCCGATCCCGCATATCCAAGATTTCTCGGCCCATTTGGCGGGAAATACCTTTTTTTCGAAAGTCGACCTCGTCCGCGGTTACCACCAGGTCCCCGTGCACCCGCAAGACGTCCCGAAAACCGCAGTCATCACTCCATTCAGCCTGTTCGAATTTCTGCGGCTGCCGTTTGGCTTAAAGAACGCTGCACAGGCTTTCCAGCGCTTAATGGACTCCGTGCTTCGGGACCTAAAATTCCTCTTCGTCTACCTCGACAACATTCTCATCGCCAGCCCAAGCAAAGAGGAGCACTTCTGCCATTTGCGTACCCTCTTCACACGCCTCAGTCAACACGGTTTGATTATTAACCCGGCCAAGTGCCAGTTCGGCCTGCAGCGGATTGATTTCTTGGGCCACTGCATTACATCAGACAGCGCAATTCCTTACAGATGAAGGTTGAGGCGGTTACATCTTTCCCGCGCCCGCAGACCGTCAAGGCCCTACAGGAGTTCCTCGGGATGGTAAATTTTTATCATCGGTTTGTCCCTAAGGCAGCTCTGCTTATGCAGCCCTTGTACGAGGCCCTCAAGACCAGGTCCGGTAAGGATCTGATTAACTGGACAGCCGAGATGGACCGGCGTTCGTCGACACCAAAGGCACCTTGCACAACGCAACCATGCTGGCGCACCCGCTTCCAGGTGCCACCATTGCCCTTACCACCGACGCGTCGGACTACGCAATCGGCACAGTGCAGGAACAGTGGGTGAATGGGACGTGGCAACCGCTTGCGTTTTTCAGCCGTCAACTACGGCAAAATGAAAGAAAGTACAGCACTTTTGACCGGGAGTTGCTGGCCCTTTTTCTAGCGATCTGCCATTTCTGGTTCTTACTAGAGGGACGTCCGTTCATGGCTTACCTGGACCACAAGCCACTAACGTACGCTATGGCCAAGACCGCTGAACCGTGGTCAGCTCGGCAACAACGTCACCTGACATTCATTTCAGAATTCACCACGGACATTCAGCATGTGTCTGGTAAAGACAACCTGGTGGCGGATTGCCTCTCCCGCACGACTGTGCACGCAGTCCAACTCGGAATCGACTATGCCCTCATGGCTGCAGATCAAGCCTCGGACCCAGAGGTCCAAGCATACAGGACCAGCCCCTCTAGCTTCCAAGCGGCCGATGTTAAATTCCATGCCGCAGGCACCACGCTACTTTGCGACGTATCCATGGGAGTTCCCCGCCCTATAGTTCCAGTCGCCTGGCGCCGAAAAGTGTTCGACGCCATACATGGTTTGTCACACCCTGGCATGAGGGCCTTGCAAAGGCTGATGTCGTAAAAATTCGTCTGGAGAGGTATGCACCTGGATGTCCGCAACTGGGCCAACACCTGCGTGGTCTGCCAAAAGGCCAAGGTACAGCGTCATGTAAAAGCTCCATTGACCACCTTCGCTGTTCTGGAGCGTCGATTCGACCACGTGAATGTGGACCTTGTGGGGCCGCTTCCACCTTCTGAAGGTTTTACACACATCCTCACAATGGTAGACCGCACCACTAGATGGCCAGAGGCAGTTCCTTTGGTTTCCACCACTTCAGCAGACGTGGCCAGAGCTTTCATCTCCTCTTGGGTTGCTCGTTTCGGGGTACCGGCGGACATCTCTTCCGATCGTGGACCGCAGTTTTCCTCCGAGCTCTGGAACGCTGTGGTTCAGGGGCTCGGCACCAAACTACATCGCACCACCGCCTATCATCCACAGGCGAACGGCCTGTGCGAGCGATTCCACAGGTCACTCAAAGCCGCTCTGCGGGCCAGTCTTCAAGGCACGGGATGGGTGGACAGACTTCCCTGTGTCCTTTTGGGTCTTCGTACGGCGCCCAAAGAAGATTTACAATCCTCCTCGGCGGAACTCGTATATGGCCAACCACTACGAGTACCAGGGGATTTCCTCCCGTCTCCAACAGAGACATGGTCCACATCCCAGCAACTCGTCAGCCACCAGGAAGCGGCCAGATGTTTCACTCCAGTGCCTACGTCGCATCACGGCTTACAGAGCTCCCACGTCCCAACTGAGCTGAAAAGCGCCGAGTACGTGTTTATCCGCCACGACGCTCACCGGGACCTGTTCAAGCCTCCTTACACTGGTCCCTTCCGCGTCATAGAGCCAGGAGACAAATCCCTTTCGGTCGATATCGGAGGTAAACCGGACCACATATCGGTTGACCGGCTGAAGCCGGCGCACTTAGACCTGGACAGCCCAGTCGAAATCGCTCAACCGCCAAAACGGGGCCGACCACCCACAGTCGCCGTGCCAGCTCCACCACAACCGCCCGACAGCTCGACCACCGGCCATCAGCTTCCACTTCAGGGTAACAGAAGTCGCTCGGACAGGCTTGTCAGGCCTCCTCGCCGTCTTACTGTTGCTGTTAAAGACAATTCTGGGGGGCCGCATGTGGCGGAGCCACTAAAGGACTCAGACCGTTTGTATATAATTCCCTTTAACAACATGTTAGCTACAGCCTGAGTCTGTATCTTTATTTATACTGTTTACTTGTATAGAGCGTGATTAATTTAACAGCGCGGGTAAACGCGATGACGTCACGCCGTACATCGCGTGATCCCCCACTGGCGGGAAGAACGTGATGACGTCATGACGTCAACCACGGGACCAGCCAGCAGTCCTCGTGGAGCCTTCGAACTGAATAGACCTACACTCAAGGTTCTCCTGCAGTTACTTGCTTAAATCTGTTAGTTTCCATTAAACTTCGTTTTGTTTAAGTGCCTGAGTGGACCTCAGTCTTTGGATAGGAAGTAAACATTCCTACAAATGAATATTTATTTTACCTCTCCTAATAGGAACATTTATGCATGCAGCATAATTGGAGCAGTATTTCAAAGGTACAAAGGCTTATAGCTTACAGCTGAGATGTTACATCACTGTTTACAAAGTAGTCTGGGATCTTTTTATGATGCATTATTGGCATTATTTTATGAGCCAAGCTCATGAAGACGCGCCTCACCTCCCACAGATTTCTGCCTGGACTTGTAAAATTACCCCAATAAAGAATTATGTACAGAGCAAAAACTACACCTAAAATACAAATTCTTCTTATTTTATACAATGTGCCAAATATTAAAATAACTACGAGATACTAGGGGGAAAAATTGGGTATCGTCCATTTTGGGGCACTAATATCGTCCGGGAGCAAAGTTTAGCGCCCAGCGCTATTTATTGCCTCCAACTGCAAAATTCGCCTCTATCACCCCTGGAGGTGATTTGAGGCTAAATCAGGCGCTACACACCTCTCTTAAGGCGCTAACGTCGGGGAACGAGGCGCTACCTCAGAACACTACTGAAGCTCAGGCGATGCCAGTTACCATGGAAGCCAGACAGACTGGTGCCGTCCAGTTCTTAAAGGGGCGGGGCCCTCTTGCTGGCCAGCCACATCCTGCTCATTGCAGCCTTGAATCTCGGCCTGGAGAGACCTCTAAAGCAATTGTGTTGGAAGCACTAATGGATAGGCCCAGGGAAAGAGCTCGGTGCTTAGGAACCTCAAAAGTGGTGCTGAGGGCCAAACCTCCTTAGGACTGATAGAATGTGAATGCACCCTCAAATTCTTTTGTTATTTGTTCCTGAGATGTGGGTGACACTATCAAGGCCATAACTTTGCCCATCCCTAGTTGTCCTGGGAAGACAGTGGTGGGCCTTCTCCTTGAACTGCAGCAATCCTTGTGAGTTCAGATGTGAAATTGCGAGGGCAAAGCATGAATGATGTCCATAGGTCATGCAAACCCTGAGAGTATGTTGCTGCCATGAAGACACTTCACAGCATTTTTGATTCTTGAGAACTAACACAACATTCTTCCCCAGTTCCTCTTATTAGGAATCTTTCCTGTTTCAAGCTTACAGGTGGAGTTATTTTATATTTCTGTCACCAGTCTTACAGGATTTGATTTTTGCTGTTGGATTTACCACTATATAGCAATACTCCAGGAATATTTAGTGGAAAATAAATGTGTGGTCTGAAGCAAAAAGAAGAGGGAGGTTTACTGAAGAATAATGTATGCTCATTTATTGGATTGACCTACTCCTGTATCTGTCTATCTACATGATTAAAACTCTTGTTTCTCGCTGCGTAAATGTCAAATTGCAAATGTTGTAAATTTTTCTCAACCAAACAAATGCAACACCAGAGAGCAGTGCCAAAGACCAGTGACTCTTCAACCAATCAGATCCTAAAATTATCTCTGAAGTGTCCTTTATGATTGGTCATTTGCGAATCGTATTCTACCAAATTAGGGTGAAAGAGGCACAAGGTGGGCTCATAGCGAGTCGGCAGCCCATTGCACACCGTGTCCCATTGTCTTTCTGTTGAAGTCAAAGCAAACTGCCACAGATTTATTTCACCCTCTATATTAATAAAATGAAAATTTATAGCAGAATTAACATAAAAATGAGGCAGTTAGAAAAAAAAACCCACAAAGTCACCCATAAACTAAACTATCAGATCTTCCAATTGCTTCCCCAGCTTTCCCCTGCACTAGCCAATGTTCCCCTTCCCCAGGTAGCATGACCTCAGATGCACCCCCTTCCAAAATGTGGAAGCCCGACTCATTGGCCCGGATTTTGCGGGGCCGATGCCGGTGTAAGTACAGCGTATGCCATCATAAGCCCTCAGAATGACCCCGTATGTTCCGGGTTTCTGTATGCGCTGCGTCTGCGTGAAAACCCAGAACTTGCGATCTGTGAAGGTTTACCTTGACAGATCGTCCGCATGCGCCCCAAAAACACTTTCACTGCTACAGAGTAACTACTGCCCAGCAAATGCCCATGAAACCCATACGCCTGGTAAAGGCAAGCGTAGGGCCTGCTTTTACCAGTGTAAGGGTTAAAATAAATGTTAAATTAAAATTTAAAAAATGATTAAAACATACAAAAACATACCAAAGGAATCCCCCTTCCTAATTGGTTGGCCTGACCCACGTGACCCCAGGGATGCTTCCGAACTGTCTGCGCCCCTGTGATCCGTGGGCCTTTACACAGGCCTACACCTTCAGGCCTAGGACCTGAAGACTCCGAAGCCCAGGTACACCTCTGACCGCAAATTTAAGCCCATTAATTTTAGACCCAACATCAAAGTTCATGTTGAAGCAAAGCAATCTAAATCCACCTCTGGCCTGACCCCAGGCCCTGGACTTCACTGCTTACTTCCTTCCCTCCACCCCACTTTCACACAGGACTTGATCTTCCCCATTCACTCCCTTCCCTCCCCACTCCCCTAGTAAAACTCCAGACCTCAGCCTTCCCTCCTTCCCATCTTACACTGCAGTTAGGTTTCAGAGTTGGATGCAGAGGAGATATTAGCTCCCATACGTGGAGTTTTCCTTCTGGGAACATCCCAGCACCGCTGGCTTCCAGGTAAAGATCCTGTTCATTAAAATTGTTGGAGGGAAACATTAAAGGAGGATCTGGGGGTTCCAGCCTCAGGCCAGTCAGGACCTTACCTTTAAAGGAGAGCAATGCCACCCAGTTCTAACAGCCAAACAATACACTACCCAACACAAGGCGTTTCCACCCATGCAACTCACTGCATCCTATCCCATGTGGCTTCATAATACTGTACAAATTAAAAATAATAATATGCACAGAGCTGTAACTGAAGCTGAAGTGCAGGATCTAAACTAATCACATTTATGATGCGTATTAAATATGAATGAATATTTATTTTACCTTTCCTAATAGGAACATTTATGCATGCAGCATAATTGGAGCAGTATTTCAAAGGTACAAAGGCTTACTTTAAGTTATAGCTGAGATGTTACATCACTATTTACAAAGTAGTCTGGATCTTTTTATGATGCCTTACTGGCGTTATTTTATGAGCCTAGCTCCTGAAGACACGCCTCACCTCCCACAGATTTCTGCCTAGACTTGTAAAATTACCCCAATATAGAATTATGTACAGAGCAAAAACTACGCCTAAAATACAAATACTTCATATTTTATACAATATGCCAATTATTAAAATAACTACTAGATACTAGGGGAAAAATTAGGTATCGCCCATTTTGGGGCGCTAATATCGGCCGGGCGCAAAGTTTAGCACCCAGCGCTAATTATCGCCTCTGACTGCAAAATTCGCCTCTCTCACCCCTGGAGGTGATTTGAGCACTAAATCAGGCGCTACACACCTCTCTTAAGGCACTAACGTCGGGGAGCACGGCGCTACCTCAGAACCGTACTGAAGCTCAGGTGATGACAGTTACCATGGAAGTCAGACAGGCTGGTGCCGTCCAGTTCTTAAAGGGGAGAGGCCATCTTGCTGGCCAGCCACACCCCACCCATTGCAGCCTTGAATCTCGGCCTGGGAAGACCTCTAAAGCAATTGTGTTGGAATCACTAATGGATAGGCCCAGGGAAAGAGCTCGGCGCTTAGGAACCTCAAAAGTGCTGCTGAGTGTCAAAACTCCTTAGGACAGCATTAAATCTCTCCAGACATCTCTCTCCCAACCTGTGTGTACCAAAAAATTTGCCAACAAGAAACAGCAGGAAGTGCCCGCCTTTAAATAGCACTCCCCCAGCCCCTTCCCAACTTGAAAACATTCCCCTCTACCTGTCGTTCCTAGCGACAGGCGCTAAGGCAGGGGGCGCGACTCAATATCCGGTCCGGGGCGCTACACTTGACTGATGTCACGATCTGCAGGCGCAGGAGATCGTGGCGGTAATGTTTAGCACCACCGTAAAACGACTGGTCAATTTCACAAGATGCGCTAAAATCGCCATACTCAGGCGCGAAGTTCTTAGCGCCTCATTAGCGCCCCCTGGAGGCGCTAACGGGAGGCGCTAACCAACCAAATTTTTTCCCCAGGAGGCCTTAAGCGGAATGCTTATATTGATGCAGTGTAACTATTATAAATGGAGCAATAATTATACAACAGCAACTTGTATTTATATCGTGCCTTTAACATAGAAAAATGTCCCACAGCATTTCACAGGTCCTACCTAAAATGGCAATCAGAGTCCCATTTACATCACAGGAGGCCCAATGTCCATATTAAAAGCGGCCGATCTCCTGAAACAGGCGGGCACTTTAAACACCTGGCGGTAGGCCGCTTTCAAAATGGAGTCAGCCACAATGTCGGTGTTAATGGGGCAGTAAGGCTACCGAACTCATTTTGAGGACATTATCGCCCCATTAATGCCTGGTGAGGGCACTCAAAAGCACCCCCATCATGTCAGAGGTATACAGGGAGAGAAAGAAAGAGTGGAAAATGGAACAAAAGGCAAAAACCTGGGCAGAAAAAGAGAAATATTTAGTGAGAAAAAGGAAGAAACAGTTACAGTAGGAGTGATAATTAAAAAACAAAATGTCTGTAAATAATGTCCCAGGATATGAACTAATATATATTAGAATAATATATGTGCCCCCTGAAGCTACCTGGAAACTGCAGATGTCCTGGCAGGAGGTGGCACAGCATTGCATTTGCCTGGGTAGAGAGAGGGAAAGTGGTGTTGAGGACAAGATTGGATCAGCCATGATCTTATTGAATGGCGGAGCTGGCTTGTGGGTCAATTGGCCTACTCCTGCTCCTGTTTCATACATTCTTATGTTCCCGCTGACCAGTCATTGAGAAGGCAGCTTTTGGTGAACATTTTCAGGTAAGTGTGCTAGGGCCTGCAGAAATTGTTGGTGGCATCTTGGCAAGTGTGCCTAACTAAACTATGCTATGATCTCCCTGCCAGGCCTTCTTTCATGCAATGCGACTGAAAGCATTAGCAAAAAGTGCTTGGAATTGCATTCAAGAAAGCATCCAGCTTTATGGGTAGGCGGGCATTCGGACGTCTGCTGTCTCAGCTTCCTTTGGGAAGAGGAGCCTCTACCAACACCAATCATCGAAGTGAGGAAGTGTGGTATCTTGAGGTGACCATAGATGGAGACAGACACAGGTTAACTCCTTAACATGGTTTAATCAACACTTGCACATAAAAGCTTCTGCCATGAGGCAGCAAAAACAAAGAGTACAACCAGTACAGATCAGACTTAACTCAGGAGAGCAATTGCCACAGCACCACCTGGTGCATCAGGTTACTCATAACCTCCCAGGTTACTACACTCCTCCCCCCTTAAGATTGCCGTATGCAATTCTTAAACAATAACCTTTACTAGGTACTACGTTTTAATTAACCAGTATGCTCTAACCATGGTTAACCCCTGACTAATTTAACAGGTTTGTATAAGTCTTTCTGGTTGCTTGCGAATCCTTTGTGAACGTCTTAATTCCACTTGTGGTGGATTCTCAGATTCATTCGCACTTGAGATTGGAGTAGTCTCTGATGTTGGTTTTACTCTGTCCCGCTGTGGCCTGGCAGTACCAGTGTCCACTGGCACCTTATAAACCGTGCTGGGTCCTGGAACAGCCTCCTCTACTGCCCTTTGTTCCATCTGAGGCAGTTCCCCCTGCTGCCGGCTGAAAAGCTGATCCACATGCCGACAAACCCCTCGACCATCCCCTAGTAACACGGAGTACGACACAGGTCCTGTAATGTCCTGGATTAGTCCTGGTATCCATTTAGGTCCATAACCGAAGTTCTGGGTGTACACAGAGTCCCCTATGGCGAAATGGTGAGCTTTAGTATGTTTGTCATGGTACGCTTTTTGGTTTGTTTGTTTTGTCTCAACCTTGCTTTTGAGATCTGGGTGTATCAGGCCTAACGTGCACCGCAACTTTCTCCCCATCATCAACTCAGCCGGAGAAAGCCCCGTGGTAGCTTGGGGTGTTATACGATAACTAAACAAGGCTCTATTGAGCTTGGTCTCCAGGGTGTCACCTGAGCTCTTCCTCATGAGCTCCTTAAAAGTCTGCACGGCTCGCTCGGCTAACCCATTTGAGGCTGGGTGATATGGAGCCGAGGTGACATGTGTGATTCCATTCCTTACCATGAATTCTTTGCTCCCTTCACTAACAAAACACTGTGCATTGTCGGATACAATCATTTCTGGAATACCATGCGTGCTGAAGCTGTTCCTGAGACAATTCAGTGTGGCATCAGTCGTTGCAGAGCTCACTGGATAAACGTCGATCCACTTTGAGTGAGCGTCAACCAGCACCAAAAACACTTTGCCCATAAAAGGTCCCGCATAGTCTATGTGAATTCTCCTCCAGGGTTTGCTGGGCCACTCCCAGGGATGGAGTGCTGCCCCGGCAGGTGCTTTCCTCTGTTCCTGACATATAGTGCATGACTTTACCTTTGACTCAATTTCAGCATCCAAGTTAGGCCACCACAGGTAGCTCCTAGCCAGTCCTTTCATTCTAGTCATTCCTGGGTGCGATTGATGCAACTGTTCCATCAAAGTAGAGCATCCCCGCTCTGGGACTATGATGCATGCTCCCCATAGCACACATCCATCTTGGACACTGAGCTCGTGCTGTCTCTGTCTGTACGGCGCGAACTCCGGTCCCTCACGGTGATCTGGCCAGCCTTTCAACACATATTCACGGACCCTTGACAGAACGGGGTCCTTGGCTGTCCAGCCCTGGATTTGCGCTGAAGTAATCAGGGGACTGATCTCCTGATCCAGCATGAGGACGTGCTCCTCAGGGGAAATACTGCGAGGAGATTTTGAGAGGGGCAGGCGGCTGATAGCATCCGCGTTCCCGTTTTCCTTGCCGGCTCTGTACGTGATCACATATTCATAGGCTCTTAGTATTACTGCCCATCTCATTATTCTCTGTGATGCCATTTGAGGCACCGCTTTCATCTCATTCAGTAAGCTAATAAGAGGCTTGTGGTCAGTACTGATTACAAACTTCCTCCCATATGTATACTTATGGAATTTCTTTACTCCAAATATAATGGCCAACCCCTCTTTATCAAGCTGTGAATAGTTCTTTTCTGCAGGTGTGAGCGTGCGTGAAACAAACCCGATGGGCCTTTCCGCTCCATCTGGCATGCGGTGGGCCAACACTGCCCCCACTCCATAGGGTGATGCGTCGCAGGACATTATCAGCTCCTTCTTCTCGTCGTAATGCACTAACACCCTGCTGGACTGAAGTAGCTCCTTTGACTGCTGAAACGCTTTCGCTTGCTCTGGCCCCCAACGCCATGGCTCCTCCTTTCTCAGCAGTTTGTGCAGGGGTGCCAGCAGCATCGATAAGTTTGGAAGAAACCGGTTATAATAATTCAGGAGCCCTAGATAGGCTTTCAGTTCAGTCACTGAGGTGGGTGCTGGTGCACGCTGCACTGCCCGCACTTTCCCTGGTAATGGATGGAGGCCTGTGGCATCCACCCGATATCCCAGGAATGTAACTTCCTTCTCCATGAAACTACACTTACTCCATTTCAGGCGTAGCCCTGCCTCTTCCAGCCACTGTAGCACTTTGTCCAGTGTTTTTAAGTGATCCTGATCGTCACTTCCTGTTAGCAGAATATCATCTAAGTACACGGCCACCTTTGGAATGCCCTGCAGAATGCCCTCCATAGTCCGTTGGAATATTGCTGGGCTAGAACTGACACCAAATGGTAACCTGGCATATGTGAACAGCCCCTTGTGCGTGTTCACCGTGACAAACTTTTTTGATTCTTCATCTAGCAGTATCTGCTGATACGCATGACTCATGTCCAGTTTGCTGAATCTTTCTCCCCCAGTGAGCGATGTTAACATGTCCTCCATTCTCAGAATGGGGTACTGTTCCAGTGATGATACTCTGTTCACTGTTAACTTATAGTCATCACACACCCTTACGTTACCGTCGGGCTTCAATACCGGGACTATTGGTGCCGCCCAGTCTGAAAATTTCACTGGTTCTATTACTTTGTCCTTTAGCAGGCGATCTAGTTCCGCCTCAACCTTGGTTTTCATTGCAAAAGGTGTGGTGTATGTGCCTTTAAGAGCAATTATGGTGTATGTGCCTTTAAGAGCCCCAGGTGTGCGTAATGCCGGTAATTGCCACTTGGGCTATATAAGCCTGTGTATTATGTATATCCTTTAGAAACCCCCCCCCAGACTTGCTTAGTAAATACCTATGAACCAACTCCTGTCTTCAGTGTCTTTATCTACACACGGACACTACAAAAGGTACCGACCTTGGTTTAAAGAAACGAGGCATGGCATCACTGGCTACATGAATCTTGGCTGTGGCTCCCCTTAAGGTGCCCAGTTCATCCTTGAACACTAACTCATGCTTCATCAGCACTTCTTGCAGTGCCTCTGTACTGTCCTCCATTTTATTCATTGCTTGCCAGTCCACACTCAACTCACTGATCCACCCTCGCCCCAACAGGTTTGGCCCTGACCCTGCTACCACTACCACCATAAGCTCTTTGGTGACTCCTTTGTGTTCCACTAGTTCTTCGGCCGCCCCCAAAATGTCCACCTTCTGTCCTGTGTAGGTTTTGAGACTAATGGGGCATGTACCTAGCTCTGGTACTTTTGCTTCCCCCCATAGCTTGGCATACTCAGTCTGCGACATTATGGTTACACTACATCCGATGTCAATCTCAAACTTTACTTGACCTCCGTTCACTATCAAATACTGAGTGAGAGGGGGTACGTTGGGCCTTGAAGTGTCTATACTGTATATAGTGAAAACCTCCTCACTAGACTCACTAGACTCTTCCTCTTGTATGTAATTTGCCCGCTTTGTGTACTTCTCCCTCCCCCCTTTAGCATGCTTTGCCCATTTAGCACTGCTTCTCTCACTCACTGCCCTTTTACAGACTTTCTTTAAGTGCCCTATTTTTCCACAATTGTGGCACTTTGTCTTTGCAAACCTGCAGTCCTTTGCATAATGGCTCGTCCCGCCACATCGGTAGCAATCCCCAACCCCGACTGGTGGACTTTTCGCGCCAGCTTCCATCTTGAAAACAGCTCCTCCCACTGGTTTACTCCATTTCTCCTTGCTCATACTGTTTAAGTCCTTAATGTCCTTGTTAGCCATCTCCATGGCTTGTGCTTTTTTAAGTGCCGTTTCAAACGTTAATCCTTCTTCTGACAGCAACCTTTGTTGTATACTGTCGTCGTTAACTCCGCATACTAGTCTGTCTCTTAACATGACTGTGAGCGTATTTCCAAAATTACAGTCCTGTGTGAGCTTCCGAAGCTCCTCCACATACTCAGTAACGCTTTCTTCCGGCCTCCTAATCCTCGAATTGAATTTCCATCTCTGTACTATTTCACTAGGTTTCGGATTGAAATGATTCTTTAGTAGACTCACCAACTCGTCAAAAGATTTTTCTCTTGGCCGCTCCGGGCTCAGCAGATTCCTCATCCGTGTATAGGTTTGCGCTCCCACACAACTTAGTAAAATGGCCCTTTTCTTTTCAGCACTGTCCACCTCGTTTGTCATAAAGAAATGGCCCAGTATTTCACAATACTCCTCCCAAGACTACGACTTGCTGTCAAAAGGTGCCACGGAGCCTACCATTCCTGCCATCCTTGGAGTCTGGTCACTTCAGCCAAAAAATCAAACTCCGTTTCGACTCCCGCGGCCTAGCCTCGTGCTTTTCTGACTAGTTTGCTAACCAACCTGAGCACCTCTTCCGAATACTCCAAAACTCTTCCGTCCTTTATTCTCGTCGCCATATGTGGTATCTTGAGGTGACCATAGATGGAGACAGACACAGGTTAAATCCTTAACATGGTTTAATCAACACTTGCACATAAAAGCTTCTGCCATGAGGCAGCAAAAACAAAGAGTACAACCAGTACAGATCAGACTTAACTCAGGAGAGCAATTGCCACAGCACCACCTGGTGGATCAGGTTACTCATAACCTCCCAGGTTACTACAGGAAGTGAGGGATGTTCACCTCTGTCTGTTAACACAATGACAGCTGGATGGCCACAGAGCATCTCTTGTGCACTTCCCTCCTGCGGCATCTCTCCGTAGGTCCTTCTCTTCGTACAGAGACGTCAAATAAGGGGATTCCCACTGGAAAATCCATTGGTGACCATAATGGTGCTGGGGGGAAATAAATAATTCACAATTGTCACAAAGGCACATGAGGATCTATGTGCCAGCAAGAAAAAAGAAAAGAACAAATAGTAAAAAGAAGCCTAAAATATACTTACTGTTCTGCCACTAAGTGGTGTCCATGATCTCTAGAATACCTACCACTGCCCAGCAATTCTAAACACTCATTTACATGCCCTGCACACCAGAACAGTGGGTATTAGTGTGCAGGACTGACACGTCCACAGTTAATATATAAAGGAAGCACCCACTTGTTTGAGCTAGGTGCTTCTACTGATGCTTATAAAATCCCAGCGGGAACCTTGGTTCCAAATGATTCGAGGTTGACCCGTATTGGGGACAGAGTCATAGGGGGTGATTTTAGCTCAGGTGCGGGCTGTTGTCGTGTTATCCGAATTTCGTGTTTCCCACACGAATCTAAATGGATGTGGGAGATTGATGCAATTTTAACTCAATTGGCCAATTGATTTCCAACGTGTGGGAAGCCTTTGCAAGGGGGTTTTTCATGACTGAAAGTCCCCTCCGATGACGTCATCATTGCTGCTGCATTTAAGGTCCACAGCAAGCCTAGCTTCTTCTGCAGGCTTCCAAGCTTCCTCCATTTGGTGTCAGAGGGACCCACAGGAGAGATGACAAGCGGGAGGGCAAGAGCAGCTCCTCGCTTTGACGAGGCAGCACTTCAGGCATTGGTGGATGGGGCTAGGGCCAACAGGGAGGTCCTGTTCCCTTCATCAGGGAGGAAGAGGCCTTCCACTCAGACCAAGGCTGTGTGGATGCAGGTGGCTGAGGAGGTCAACTCCTTGAGAGTCACCCGCAGAACCTGGACACAGTGCAGGAAAAGATTTCATGACCTTCAGCGCACTGGAAAAGTGAGTATGAATTTCCCATCACCCTCAATCTGATCCCCATTGCCTTTCCTCACCAGCACTCAGCTTCAGCAATCTCTTCCTCCACATCCCACTTGACACTGACATCCATGCACCCTTGCCCATTTCCTCTCTCTCTGTGCTCACATTCACATAACTATTCCACCATGCAGCCCTCACACTCCCTCTCACTCTGATGCTTTGAACACAACTGACAACACACAGGGAGGGCCCTTGGTCTTGCAACCTCACTCCATCTTTGTCTCCTTCTAAGTATCTTATGCTATGCAATCTCAACACTCACTCCTTCATTCTCACTCAACCTCCACTTGTCTCCCTCATTGCAGGAAAAGAGAACTCACAACAAAAGAGAGCGAGCCAGGACAGGAGGAGGGCCACCCTCAATCGCCCACCTGACCCCCCTGGGAGGAGGCCGTCCTGGAAATCATTGGCATTGAGGATGATTCGCGCATGGGGGATGGACAGACGGGTGCAACACAGCAAGCTGGTGACAGAAAAGTTTCCCATCTCTCTCTTTGACATTGCATGAGTCACTGATAATGATTGTTAAGCTGTGACAGATGGACTTATGAGCATCTGCAAAAAGCTATGTTCATGTAGCCTTGGCATCACATCTGTAACTCTTTCCTTTACTCCCCCACAGGACCATCACAAGCATCTGTCCCCCCTAGCCAGGAAGAAGAGGCTCAGCAGCCAGACTCCTCAAAGGAAGCTGCAACCTCTGAGGGTGCAGCGTCACCAGAATTCTGCACACCCAGCATCAGCGCAGACACTCACACCTCAGTGGGACCTTCGGGACATAGAGTAGTGTTGTCACCTGGTGTATCACAGCTCACAAGTGAGCATCAGCAGATTGTGGAGACAGGGACAGCAGTGGAGAGTCCTAGTCGGAGGGCGCAGTACTCTGCCAGCTCAGCTAGCAGCATGTCGAACCTCTGCCTCTGGGTCCATCCATGAGATCAGCGGTGATGGAACTCCAGGCACAGATGCAGGAATCTCTGGCAGGTTTTGTCTCTAGGGTCGCTGCGAGTTTGGAGCGAATGGAGGAGTCCATAGCGAACATGAGCAGAGCCTTTGTGGAGTCATTGGCACATGAACGCATCAACACGGAAAGGACGGCTACCTCCGTGTTAAGGTTGGCTACCGTGCAGGAGAGGATGGCTACGGTAGAGGAGAGGAGGGCTATGGCAGGGTATGGAAAACATGGTCATTGTTCAGAATAGAATGACATCTGTTGAGGAGCGATGGGCATCTATTGAACAGAGAAACCAGACCTTCATGGAAGTCCTTCTGAGTAGGACTGCCATTGCAGATATGGGTCACCATGGACCCCTGATATGCAGCAAGGTGCTCTCAAGCCACTTGCAGGCACTGAGGGGGACATGACCCATGAGAGGGAGGTTGGTGGCAGACCTCAAGGAAGTGGGGGCTCCTCTCCAAGCGCTCACACTTCCATGCCACTGCAGAGCCCTCAGTCAGAGCCCCACTGGAGTCCACACCCAAGTGAGATAGGCGTCTCAACCCATGCACAGCCGCAGGAGCAGCAGACTGTTGATGAGTCCTCACAGGCTCGCAACCCTAGAGGATGCCCGCCAAAGGTGTCGAGACAGGAGCAGCAGGAAAGTGAGCAAAGGGCCTCCACATCTGCTGAAGCCACAGGGAAAGCACTATGTAGGAGCACGTGTAAGAGGAAAATTTTGCACTAGTAGTCACAAGGGTAGTCACTTGGGTGAAATGTATTTATTGTAAGCATGCCATCAGTTGGTTCTTGTGCATACAAATTCCGATGGCAACTGTTGCAGTTGTGGCATGTGTCATTTCGCGAATGGGACTTTCACATTGAGGGCTTAGGATTACTTGCAGTTGTCAGTATGCTGGTCAAATAGCTAGGAATCCGTAGGATCTTGGGCATTGTCGGTGCTCAGGTAAGAAGCTGCGAAGCAAAAGTGTTTGATTGACTAGGCTAAGCAAATCTGACCAGGATGAGTGTGTTCCTTGCGTAATGCTGCCGCTGGTTGATGGGCCTCTGCAGGATCTTGGTTTTCACCCTCCTCCTCCTCCTCCTCCTCCTCTGAGGAGGAGGAGGAGGATATGTGAGGAGCCACTTGGTCCTCAGGAATCTGCAAGCCACGACATTGTGCCATGTTGTGAAGTACACAGCAAACCACGACGATTCTGGAGACCCTGGCTGCTGAGTACTGTAGGGCTCCACCTGATCTATCCAGGCATCTGAAGCGCATCTTCAGCAAACTGATGGTTTGCTCGATAATGGATCTGGTGGAAATGTGGCTGGAGTTGTAGCGCTCCTCAGCTTCGTTGGCTGGCCTCCTCAACGGCGTCATTAGCCATGTCCTCGGGGGATAGCCCTTGACTCCAAGTAGCCATCCGTTAATTTGTTCTGGTGGACTGAATAGCGGAGGCACACTAGACTGGCGCAGTATGAAGGAGTCATGGCAACTGCCAGGGTACATGGCACAAACATGCAAAATGTCTTTCTTGTGGTCACACACCAGCTGAACTTTGAGGGAGTGGAAGCCCTTACGGTTGACAAAAACACCTGGATTGTGAGGGGGTGCCCTAAGGGCCACATGTATGCAGTCAATGATGCCATGCAGCCTTGGAAAGCCTGCCAGATGAGCTAATCCAACCGCTCGCGCCGTGACACTTGCTTGATCCTTGGTGAAATGGATGTGATTGTGCGCGAGGGCAAAGAGGGCATCAGTTACCTGCATGATGCAAGTATGTGCGGCCGCCTAGGAGATGCCGCTGATGTCTGCTGCTGATCCCTGGAATGAGCCTGAGGCAAAAAAGTTGAATGCGGTGGTGACTTTGATGGCCACTGGTAATGGTTGTCCACCTGGTCCTCTGGGCAACAGGTCTTGCTGTAGCATTGCGCAGATGTCAGTCACTACCTCTTGCGAAAATCGGAGCCGCCTTTGGCACTGCTGCTCAGACATGTTGAGGTAGCTGACCCTGCATCTGTAGACCCTGTTTGGGGGGTATCTCCTGCACCGATGGGCTTCCAGGCACTGGCCCCTTCTGGCCTGTGCAGTTTGAGGTGGGTGAGCAGCAGCCTGGCGCTCCTGCTGCTGCTGCTGTTGCTGCTGTTGCTGGTGCTGCTGCTGTTGTTGTTCCTGGTTCTGCTGGTGCCGCGGCTGGTGTTCGATCTCCTCTAATGCCCAGATGGGAAGGAAATAAATGGCTCCCATGCTTCTGGTATGTGCCTCCGTTGAGGAAGCGCTGAGTGAAGATGGCGAGATGGGTTTCCCAGGAGGTCACAATGGAGATGGGTGTGAGGCACCAACCTTCCACAGGTATGGTTAAGCCTTGTAAAAGTTGCCCCAGACCTGAGACCACGAAGTCCTACCACCTGCAAATCATGGCTGATCAAATCTCAACTTTAATGGTTGACCTGCAGTTGAAAGCCACCAATGCAATAGTGCTCCTGCCAGGTTTCACATTCGTGATTCCCACCAGGCATGTTTTACGTGAGAAAAGGGTTAAAGTTGCAAGGGCCTGTTAAAATAGGATTATAGAGGCCATTTAGTGGTAATTAAGGGCCTTAAAGACCAGTCCTACCTGTTGGTTGCGGGACGGAGTCGGGACGATCAGACACGCCTGATTTAAAATTGCTCGGAGTCGGGAACCAGGCGGGGGGGTCCCACCTGCCATTTTTTGCGATTTTAACCCACACCTGCCTCAAAGCCCGCCTCATGGCCCAATGAAAATCGAGGCCCTAGAGTCATAAAGTTATACAGCACAGAAAGAGGCCCTTCGGCCATCAAGCCCTATCTATTCTAATCCCATTTTCCAGCACTTGGTCCATAGCCTCGTATGCTATGGCGTTTCAAGTGCTCATCTAAATGCTTCTTGAATGTTGTGAGGGTTCCTGCCTCTGCCATCCTTTCAGGCAGTGAGTTCCAGATTCCAACCACCCTCTGGGTGAAAAAGTTTTCCTTAAATCCCCTCTAAACCTCCTGCCCCTTACCTTTAAACTATGCCCCCTGGTTATTGACCCCTCTACTAAGGGGAAATGTTCCTTTCTATCTACCCTATCTATGCCCCTCATAATTTTGTACACCTCAATCAGGTCCCCCCTCAACCTTCTCTGCTCTAAGGAATTTAATTTTATTCAGCACAAGCAAGACTTAATATATTACAATATTCCAGCAGCAGTTTACAGAGTATAATTGAGACTTATATTACCACTTATACTCTGGGTAGAAGCTACAACTGTGAATAAGTTGTACCCTGTGTCTCTTGTCTCTCTCTCTCTCTCTCCATCTCCTCGATGCCTCCTTGATTCATCCTGTAATCTTCTACTCCTGAAATCTTCTACACTTTGTGACTGTTAAGACCCCCTTCTTATAATCTTATGCTCATTCAAAACCTAAGGAGTCCTCCCGAACCAATCACTAACTGACACCTAAACTAAAAATCCAATCATAAAGATGCCACGTTCGCAGCACGCTGACTTACCCAGGCTTTTAGTCTTCTGACACTCTTACATCATCTGTTTTTGACCATCAAGACTCATATCTGGGGTAGTTATGGCAACACAAAAGGAATATGTCTCCACAGGTTGAGATACGGACCCTTGCTGTTGGCCTTTAATTTCAATTCATTGTGGATGTTTTAATTTGGTCAACCAAGCCCAACGCCTTGTTCTTCCATTAAAAATCTAACCGGGCCTACCCAGGGTATATTACAATAGGGTTTACAAGTATGATAATAAGTGCAGCAATAACATAATCAAATCTTTAAACTACAATTAGTAATAGAATCAATTGATTTATGTCCTTTACGTGGCAGTTACGAGGGGGATTCTGAAATGGACATTTCTCAGAATTCTTACAAGCTGGCCCCGCTTGCAGAAAAATACATCAGGGCGCATTTCCAGGAGGGTGTATCTCCTGTGCATTTTCCCACAGCAGCTCACCAATTTAAAAAAAAATTAGTTCCTGGGATGTGGGCATCGCTGGCAAGGCCAGCAATTATTGCCCATCCCTAATTGACCTTGAGAAGGTGGTGGTGAGCCACCTTCTTCAACTGCTGCAGTCCGTGTGGTGAAGGTACTCCCACAGTGCTGTTACGGAGTGAGTTTCAGGATTTTGACCCAGCGACGATGAAGGAATGGTGATATATTTCCAAGTCAGGATGGTGTGTGACATGGAGGGGAACTTGGAGCTGGTGGTGTTGCCATGCGCCTGCTGCCCTTGTCCTTCTAGGTGGTAGAGGTCGCAGGTTATGCCAGGAGAGCCCAGCCCCGTGTGATGCTCTTCTTGCTCTATTGTCCCTGACGACCACGTTTGCCAGAAATGCATCCAGCTGCAGCTACTAACGGGCCGTATTGAGGCGCTGGAGCTGTGGATGGATGGGTTGTGGAGCATTCACAATGCTGAGAGGGTCGTGGATTACACGTTTGCTGAGTTGGTCACGCCGCAGGTTACGGCTGCACAGGCAGAAGGGAAATGGGTGACCACCAGGTGGAGCAATAGAAGCAGGCAGGTAGTGCAGGGGACCCCTGTGGCCATCCCCCTTTCAAACAGGTATACCAATTTGGATACAGTTGAGGGGGATGACTCACCAGGGGAAGGCAGCAGCAGCCAACTTCCTGGCACCAGGGATGCTTCTGCTGCTCAGGAAGGGAGGAAAAAGAGTGGGAGAGCAATAGTGGTAGGGGATTCTATCGTAAGGGGAACAGATAGGTGTTTCTGTGGCCGTAGACATGACTCCAGGATGATTTGTTGCTTCCCTGGTGCCAGGGTCAAGGATGTCACTGAACGGCTGCAGGGCATTCTGAAGGGGGAGGGTGAACAGGCAGAGGTCGTGGTTCACATTGGGACCAACGACATAGGTAGGAAGAGGGATGAGGTCCTGCAGCAAGAATTTAGGGAGCTAGGTAGCAGATTAAAGAGTAGGACCTCAAAGGTTGTAATCTCTGGATTACTCCCGGTGCCACGTGCTAGTGAGTATAGGACTAGCAGGATAGAACAGATGAATGCGTGGCTAAAGAGTTGGTACAGGAGGGAGGGCTTTAGTTTCCTGGATCACTGGGCATGCTTCTGGGGAAGGTGGGACTTGTACAAGTCGGACGGGTTGCACCTGAACCAGAGTGGGGCAAATATCCTTGCGGGGAGGTTTGCTAGCACTGTTCGGGGGGGGGTTAAACTAAAATGGCAGGGGTTTGGGAACCTGAGCAGGGAGACAGAGGAAAGGGAAACAGGGATAAAAGCAAAAGATAGGAAGGAGAAAAACAAAAGTGGCAGTCAGAGAAATCAACGGTTTAAATCAAACATGGCCACAGTAAATAATAATTCTAATAGGTCTAAGAGCATTAAAAAAACAAGCCTGAAGGCTTTGTGTCTTAATGCGAGGAGCATTTGTAATAAGGTGGATGAATTGGCTGCACAAATAGAGGTAAACGAATATGATTTGGTTGGGATTACGGAAACGTGGCTCAAGGATGACCAAGACTAGGAACTCAACATCCAGGGGTATTCGATATCCAGGAAAGAAAGGCAAAAAGGAAAGGGAGGTGGGATAGCATTACTGGTTAAAGAAGGGATTAATACAATTGTAATGAAGGATATTAGCTCTGATGATGTGGAATCTGTATGGGTAGAATTGAGAAATACTAAGGGGAAAAAAACATTAGTGGGAGTGGAATTTGACCTCCAAACAGTAAGGCGGAGGTTGGGGATGGCATTAAAAGGGAAATTAAAGAAGTGTGCAATAAGGGCACAGCAGTCATCATGGGTGACTTTAATCTACATATAGATTGGGCCAACCAAATTAGTAATAATACTGTGGAGGAAGAATTCCTGGAGTGTTTACGGGATGGTTCCTGGACCAATATGTCGAGGAACCAACCAGAGATCAGGCCATCTTAGACTGGGTATTATGTAATGAGAAAAGATTAATTAGCAATCTTGTTGTACGAGGCCCCTTGGGTCGGAGCGATCATAATATGATCGAATTCTTCATTAAGATGGAGAATGAAGTAGTTGACTCAGAGACAAGGGTCCTCAATTTAAATAAAGGAAACTACGATGGTCCGAGGAGCGAGTTGAGTAGGATTGATTGGGGAATGGCACTCAAAGGGTTGACGGTGGATAGGCAATGGTAAACATTCAAAGACCGAATGGATGAGCTACAGAATTTGTTCATCCCAGTTTGGCATAAAAATAAAACAAAAAAGGTGACTCAACCATGGCTAACAAGGGAAATTAGGGATAGCATAAGATCCAAGGAGAGGACATATAAATTGGCCAGAAAAAGCAATAATCCTGAGGATTGGGAGCAGTTTAGGAGTCAACAAAGGAGGACAAAGGGATTAATTAAGAAGGGGAAAATAGAATATGAGAGTAAGCTTGCAGGGAACATAAAAACTGACTGTAAAAGCTTTTATAGATATGTGAAGAGAAGAAGATTGGTGAAGTCAAGCATAGGTCCCTTGCAGTCAGAATCAGGGGAATTTATAATGGGAAACAAGGAAATGGCAGACCAACTAAATACATACTTTGGTTCTGTCTTCACAAAGGAGGACACAAATAACCTCCCAGAGATGCCGGGGAACATAGGGTCTGATGAAAGGGAGGAACTGAAAGAAATCAGTATTTGTAGGGAAATGGTGTTAGGAAAATTGATGGGACTGAAGGCCGATAAATCCCCAGGGCCTGATGGTCTACATCCCAGGGTACTTAAGGAAGTGGCCCTAGAGATAGTAGATGCATTGCTGGTCATCTTCCAGAATTCGATAGACTCTGGAACAGTACCCATGGATTGGAGGGTAGCTAATGTTACCCCACTATTCAAAAAAGGTGGTAGAGAGAAAGCGGGGAATTATAGACCGGTAAGCCTGACATCAGTGGTGGGGAAAATGCTAGAGTCTATTTTAAAAGATGTAATAGCAGAGCACTTGGAAAGCAGTGACAGGATCGGACAAAGTCAACATGGATTTACAAAAGGTAAATCATGCTTGACTAATCTACTGGAATTTTTTGAGGATGTAACTGGTAAAATAGATAAGGGAGAACCAGTGGATGTGGTGTATTTGGACTTTCAGAAGGCTTTTGATAAGGTCCCACATAAGAGATTAGCGTGCAAAATTAAGGCACATGGGATTGGGGGCAAGGTATTGACTTGGATAGAGAACTGGTTGGCGGACAGAAAGCAAAGAGTTGGAATAAACGGGTCGTTTTCTGAGTGGCAGGCAGTGACTAGTGGGGTACCGCAAGGATCGGTCCTAGGACCCCAGCTGTTCACAATATATATTAATGATCTGGACGAGGGAATTGGATGTAATATCTCCAAATTTGCAGACAACACAAAGCTGGGTGGGAGGGTAAGCTGTGAGGAGGATGTCGTGAAACTCCAGTACGATTTGGACAGGTTGGGTGATTGGGCAGAAACATGGCAAATGCACTATAATGTGGATAAATGTGAGGTTATCCACTTTGGTGGCAAAAACAGGAAGGTAGATTATTGTTTGAATGGCAATAGATTGGGAGAAGTGGAAGTGCAAAGAGACCTGGGTGTTCTTGTGCACCAGTCACTGAAGTTAAGCATGCAGGTGCAGCAGGCGTTAAGAAGGCAAATGGTATTTTGACCTTCGTAGCAAGAGGGTTCAAGTACAGGAACAAGGATGTCTTGCTACAGTTGTACAGAGCCTTGGTGTGGCCGCACCTTGAGTATTGTGTGCAGTTTTGGTCGCCTTACCTGAGGAAGGACGTTCTTGCCATGGAGGGAGTGCAGCGAAGATTCACCAGGCTGATACCTGGGATGGCAGGAATGACGTATGAGGAGAGATTGTGTCGATTGGGCTTATACTCACTGGAGTTTAGAAGATTGAGAGCGGATCTCATCGAAACCTATAAAATTCTGTCAGGCCTGGACAGACTAGATGCAGGAAGGATGTTTCTGATGGCTGGGGAGTCCAGAACCAGGGGTCATAGTCTAAGGATAAGGGGTAAGCCATTTAGGACTGAAATGAGGAGGAATTTCTTCACCCAGAGAGTGGTGAACCTATGGAATTCTCTGCCACAGAGGGCGGTGGAGGCCAGTTCATTAAATATATTCAAGAAAGAGTTGGATATATTTCTTGAGGCGAAAGGGATCAAGGGATATGGGGAGAAGGCAGGGACAGCGTACTGAATTTGGATGATCAGCCATGATCTCATTGAATGGCGGAGCAGGCTCGAAGGGCCAAATGGCCTACTCCTGCTCCTATCTTCTATGTTTCTATGTTTCTATGTTTGGGAGGTGCTGCCGAAGAAGACTTGGTGAATTGCTGCAGTGCTTCTTGTAGATGGTACACACTGCAGCCACAGTGCACCAGTGGTGGAGGGAGTGAATGTTTAATGTGGTGGATGGGGTGCCGATTAAGCACTTCTTGAGTGTTGTTAGAGCTGCACTCATCCAGACAAGTGGAGAGTATTCCATCACAATCCTGACTTGTGCCTTGTCGATGGCGGAAAGGCTTTGGGGAGGCAGAATATCCAGCCTCTGGCCTGCTCTTTATGTAGCTGGTCCAGTTAAGTTTCTGGTCAATGGTGACCCCCAGGAGGTTGATGGTGGGGAATTTGGCTATTGTAATATCTTTGAATGTCAAGGGCCGGTGGTTAGATGATCACTTGTTGGAGATACTCATTGCCTGGCACTTGTGTGGCATGAGTGATACTTGCCACTTATCAGCCCAAGCCTGCATGTCATCCAGGTTTTGTTGCATGTGGGCATGTGCTTCATTATCTGAGGAGTTGCGAATGGCATTGAACACTGTGCAGTCATCAGCGAACATCCCCACTTCTGACCTTATGATGGAGGGAAAGTCATTGATGAAGCAACTAAAGATAGTTGGGCCTAGGACACTGCCCTGAGGAACTCCTGCAGCGATGTCCTGGAGCTGAGATGATTGGCCTCCAACAACCACAACCATCTTCCTTTGTGCTAAGTATGACTCCAGCCAGTGGAGAGTTTTCATCCTGATTCCCATTGACTTCAATTTTACTAGGGCTCCTTAATGTGATGATGGAGACCTCAGGAGGAGGCCGAGATGGATCATCCACTCAGCACTTCTGGCTGAAGATGGTTGCAAACACTTCAGCCTAGTCTTTTGCACTCACGTGCTGGGCTCCGCCACCAGTGAGGATGGGAATGTTCATGGAGCCACCTCCTCCTGTTAGTTGTTTAATTGTCCGCCACCATTCAGGACTGGACGTGGCAGGACTGCAGAGCTTTGATCTGATCCATTGGTCGTGGGATAACTTAGCTCTGTCTATAGCATGCTGGTTCTGCTGTTTAGCATGCTTGTAGTCCTTTGTTGCAGCTTCCCCAGGTTGGCACCTCATTTTTAGATATGCCTGGTGCTGCTCCTGGCATGCTCTTCTACAGTCCTCATTGAACCAGGGTTGGTTCCCTGGCTTATGGTAATGTTAGAGTGAGGGATATGCTGGGCCATGAGTGTGGTGTATGTGCCTTTAAGAGCAATTATGGTGTATGTGCCTTTAAGAGCCCCAGGTGTGCGTAATGCCGGTAATTGCCACTTGGGCTATATAAGCCTGTGTATTGTGTATATCCTTTAGAACCCCCCCCCCCAGACTTGCTTAGTAAATACCTATGAACCAACTCCTGTCTTCAGTGTCTTTATCTACACACGGACACTACAGTGGCGACGAAGTGGAAACGGACTTACCTGCAATTCGGCAGCACCTCAAAGACATCGATTCCTCCAGCGTCCAGAAGACTCAAGGAAGTAATAGAAACTGTGGTTTCACCAGCTGGCCAAGCTGGTGGCAGGTACTGCGCTAATCCTTCCTGGGCGTCAGACTGGGGCTCCAGCGGCGGGCTCTACAGCTGAGACAGGCAGCGAAATCGGAGGCAAGCAATAACGGACTGGGAGGGTGCACTCGGGAGACGGCCGGCGCGGCAAGCAGGTCAGCATTTAGACCTCCGTCGGGAACGAGTCTCCAACAGTGAATAAACGGAAACCACAGTAAAACAGCGTTGTTATCGGTAGCAGCGGCGGGAAAGCGCAGGAAGCGCCATACCGTTGATACAGAAAAAAAAAAAGCGCGGGAAGCGCCATATCTTTTTTGAAATGCCTAAGTCTGGCAATATTGATGCTTTTGATAATGAAACAGAGCCTAACTTTGGCAATATTGATGTTTTTGATAACAAGATAGAGGATTGGACCACATATGTAGAAAGAGTGGAGGTGTTTTGCACCGCAAATGGAATAGAAGATGAAAAAAAAGCTTCAGTGCTTCTGGATCTAATGGGCGCAGAAACATACAAGCTGTTACGCAACTTAATCACTCCAGCCGAACCGATGGACAAGAATTTTGAGGAGATTGTTGATACCCTACACTGCCAATTCGAGGCAGGACTGGCAGATTCTCTGCAAGACAAATTCATCTGCGATCCCCTAAGTGTAGAAACACAAAAAAAGGTATCTTCTGGAAAAGATTTAACACTGGACAAGGCTTTCAGTGCAATAGGAGCAGCAAAGATACAGCAAAGGCCACAGGACTTCGGCACCCATGAAATGACACGGGGTTTCGAGAGATGTTATCGCTGCGGCAGATCCAACCATGACCAGAGGGATTGCTGGTTCAAAGAAAAAGCATGCAGGCAATGCGGAAAGATGGGACACATTCCACGTGTATGCCGATCTGAAAATAAAAAATCCACTAACGGGAAAAGAATCAATAAGGAAAAGCACAGAAAGGTACAAATGATGACGGACAGTAGCTCCAAAGACCAGAAGAGCGATAGCGACTCCGGGAACAAGAGACTAAGCTCTCTCAAATTACTTAATGTAATTGCCAATGAAGATTACCAGACCATTTGGGTTACCCTCATAATAGCAGGGTCCCCAGTTAAAATGGAGCTAGGTACAGGATCAGCTCTAACCGTAATAAATCGACGAGATTACGAGAGGCTATTTTCGCATATACCTCTAAAAGACACATCCATTATCTTAAAAACATATACGGGGCAGAAAGTATACCCCAAAGGAAAAATAAAGGTGCCTGTGGTATACAACGGCAAAGAAATACAAAAGTTGTATTTATACATTCTACAAGATGGTGGTCCACCGTTGTTGGGACGTGAATGGATAAGGAAGATACGTTTAGACTGGCACTCCATTCAGGCACTGACGGTAAGGAAAAAAACAATGATGACATCATACCTGAACGATTAAAAGACATCTTGGCCCACGCCAAAGAAGTGTTTCAAGAGAAACTAGGAACCTTGAAAGGCATCACCGCCTCAATAAAAGTGGAAGATGCAGCAATTCTAAAAATTTTTAAGGCAAGACCGGTGCCATACGCAATACGTCCGGCAGTCGAGGCAGAGCTGGAGAATTTGGAAAAGGCAGGCGTATTATCCAAAATAGATTGGAGCGAATGGGCAACACCCATCGTTCCAGTCATGAAAAAAGCATTGAAAAATAACTCTGAGGAACAGAGAAAAATTCGCATCTGTGGGGACTTTAAGGTGACTGTAAACCCGGTCCTTCACACGGTACAGTATCCTCTTCCGAGGATAGAAGATATTTTCGCCTCACTATCCGGAGGAAAACGTTTCACAAAAATTGACTTGGCACAGGCATATCTACAGATGGAGGTTGAGGAGACCTCTAAAAAGTATCTCACAATAAACACACACAAAGGCCTGTACCAGTACAATCGACTGGTTTTTGGAGTAGCATCAGCTCCAGCTATCTGGCAAAGAGCTATGGAGCAAGTCCTGCAAGGGATTCCGGGGACTCAGTGTTACCTAGACGACATCCTTATAACAGGAGAAAACGACAACGAGCACCTTGCCAATTTGGAGCAGGTGCTCACTAGGCTGAAAGAACGGGGCCTACAAGCAAATCGCCCCAAGTGCGAATTTTTCCAAAATCAGATATCATATTGTGGCCACATAATTAATAAGGAAGGGTTGCATAAGTCACCTGAAAAAATTGAAGCAGTTATAAAAGCCCCAGCACCTGAAAATGTTTCACAATTGAGGTCATTCCTGGGATTAATAAATTACTATCATAAATTTTTACCGAACTTATCAACTATTCTACACCCCCTTAATGATCTTCTACACACAGGAGTGATTTGGAAATGGAGCAAAGACTGTAAACGTGCCTTCCATAAATGTAAAGACTTAATCCATTCCGAGAAAGTTTTGGCTCATTACAACCCATCACTACCAATCAGACTGGCGTGCGATGCATCCCCTTACGGCATAGGAGCGGTATTGTCCCATAGATTCCCTGATGGCTCGGAACGGCCGATAGCTTTTGCGTCACGCTCATTGAACTCAGCTGAGCGTAACTATTCCCAGATAGACAGGGAAGCACTCAGCCTGGTATGGGGAGTGAAGAAATTCAACCATTACCTACACGGACAAAAATTTACCTTGCTGACTGACCATCAACCCCTCATCTCCATATTCAACCCTAAGAAAGGTGTCCCCATTATGACGGCACAAAGACTACAGAGGTGGTCCCTTTTTCTAGGGGCACACCACTACAACATTGAATACAAAGGGTCAAAACAGCATGGGAATGCTGACGGTTTATCGCGCCTGCCGTTGCCAACGATAGAAGAGGCACCTACAGTAGACCCAGTAGAGATATTCCACTCTACCATAGTGGAATGTCTACCGGTGTCAAATTCTGCCATTGAAAGGGAGACCAGAAATGACCCTACTCTCTCACGGGTCTACGATTTAACAATGAAGGGATGGCCAGCACATGGCGAACCACTGTTGCCAGCATTCTCGCAAAGAAGAGAACAGCTGTCAGTGTGCCAAGGAACCTTGATGTGTGGATCCAGAGTGGTGATTCCACCCAAACTCCAGGATAAAGTGCTAAAGGAGCTTCACGAGGGGCATCTGGGTGGAGTGAAAATGAAGAACCTAGCTAGGGCGTTTGTATGGTGGCCAGGTATCGATGGAGACATTGAAGACATGACCAAGAGCTGCCTAGGATGCCAGAAGGTCCAAAATGCTCCGCCACAGGCCCCTCTACATCCATGGGAGTGGCCCTCATCTCCCTGGCAAAGGGTGCACATCGACTTTGCTGGTCCATTTATGGACTCAATGTTCTTAATCGCAGTTGATGCACACTCCAAGTGGCCGGAGGTAATAAAGATGTCCTCCACCACCACGGAAAAAACCATCACAGTATTAAGGACCATATTTGCCAGGAATGGGCTGCCGGAACAGATATGTTCTGATAATGGACCGCAATTTGTGTCCGAAGAATTCAGAAAGTTCTTAAAGAACAACGGGGTAAAGCACTACACGTCCGCCCCATACCATCCCGCCACCAATGGATTGGCTGAAAGGTTTGTCCAGACCTTTAAGAAGGCCATAAAGGCCATGGGTAATGAAGACATAAAACTTCAGCACAAGGTGGATAACTTCTTATTTGCATATAGGAATGCAACACATATGGTTACAAACCAAACTCCCGCCATGATGTTCTACAATAGAAACCTAAGATGCCGGCTGGATTTGGTCAAGCCCAACATCCGAAGGGACGTGGAGAACCGGCAGTTTCAGGGCATGAATGAAAGGCCAACTAGGGCCTTCCAGATAGGCCAACCGGTTTTGGCCCGGGACTACCGTACCGAGAAATGGCAGCCTGGAACTATCTGCACACGACTAGGACCACTGATGTATACCGTGGACATCGGAGAAAGCATAATAAGGTGCCATGCTGACCAAATCATCAAGTCATCCAAAAAGGGACAACCTACACCACCACGCTATACATCTAACGATGAAGTAGAGATACCCATATCTACCTCCGATCCGGTGATACTGGAACCCGATGAACCTGACACTGGCCTTCAAGCCGAATCAGCCTTGCCAGAAGAACCTACTACACCACCAGAAACTACTACACCCCCGAGGCGTTATCCGGACCGAGTCAGGAAGCCTCCTGAGAGACTAACTTATAATTAATTAATACAGCAATGTATATTATTTTGCATATAACATGTAATTAATAATTACTTAAAATATGATGTACTAGTTAGCTAGAAGGGGAGGAATTGTGGTGTATGTGCCTTTAAGAGCAATTATGGTGTATGTGCCTTTAAGAGCCCCAGGTGTGCGTAATGCCGGTAATTGCCACTTGGGCTATATAAGCCTGTGTATTGTGTATATCCTTTAGAACCCCCCCCCCCAGACTTGCTTAGTAAATACCTATGAACCAACTCCTGTCTTCAGTGTCTTTATCTACACACGGACACTACAATGAGGTTACAGATTGTGGTGGAGTACACTTCTGCTGCTGCTGATGGCCCACAGTGCCTCATGGATGCCCAGTTCTGAGCTGCTAGATCTGTTCTGAATCTATCCCATTTAGCATGGTGGTAGTGCCACTCAACACTGTTAGGGTACCTAAACTGTTAAGCTGAGTCTTAACATTAATACCCAGCTAACAGAAACCACTAAGTATGTAGACAGCTCAGGTGACAGACAATAACTTGTCTGTGGTTTTTCTAAGTAATGCATATGTGCAAAATCAACATGCTGATCTTTGTGGTTTTCAAGCACAAAAGCAGTTGCTTTTTGCTGTAAAAACAGAAATCCTCTTGACTCTTGGTGGAACAGAGATTTCTCCCGGTGCACCTGAATAAAGCGATCATTGTACCGTACCAAAGTCTTCGCTGAGTCCTTTTCAACCACGACAGTTTTGGCGTAGTTGTCAGGATTGTAATGTATATACCTTTAAGGGGGGAACTATCTTTTACAGCTCATGTATACTGCAGTACCGGCAGTGACCACACCTGTATATAGCACTGAGTAGTAATCTGTACAGATCAGTTCTAGTGTGAGCCACGTTGAGTAAACACCTGTTGTACCGTTCTCCTGCAGTCTGTGTCTTATTATACACAGACACACATTGGCGACAAGGCAAGTTCGAACCTACCTGCAACTCTGCATCACCTCCCGGGGATTCATTCCTGGAGATCAGTGGATTGGAGGTCAAGGCCAGAGACTTGGGCGTCGACCACAGGCAACCGCCCAGTCATCCAGCAGAGACTCGAGAATTGCGGGGGAGGCTGTCGAGAGCCAGGCTTGGCTTTCCAGTCGAGGTGGTCCAGCGAAACGGGCTGGCAACAGGTAGTGCGCAGACCCTTCCCAGACAGCGGCGGGCTAGAGCCCGACCGAGCGGTACAGCAAAGGGCCGAGCAGCGTCAATGGGGGAGAGAAAGAGAGGGCAGAGTGCACAGGGCGCAGCCGGTGTTCAGGGTCCGAGCAGCGTCGAAAAGAGGGAGAGAGAGACGCGCAGAAACCCACGAGGCGCCACCATTGCCACGAGGGCAGCCGAGACCGGCGTTGGCAGCAGCGCAGGAGAAGCGCACGAAACCTACAGGGTGCCACCATTGCCACGGGAACCGCCGGGAGCGGCGTTGGCAGCAGCGGGGGAGGAAGAAAAGAGCGGGAGATGCCATTATAAGCCATTGGGAGACGCCATTTTAAACCACACCCAAAATACCGAAGAGTGGCAGTATCACCGCATTTGATAATGAAGTCGAAGATTGGACTAATAGTGTCGAACGAATAGAGATAAACTGCAAGGCAAATGAGGTGTCAGATGACAAGAAAGCGTCGGTATTGTTAAATTTAATGGGTGCGAAGACGTATGGTTTATTACGAAATCTAGTAACCCCAACGAAGCCAATGGAAAAGAGTTTTGAAGACATAGTAACGATACTACAGGAACATTTAAACCCCACACCGCTGCTGATAGCAGAAAGATTCAAGTTTCACAAACGGAACCAGCATAAGGATGAAAGCAATGCTGATTATTTAACAGAACTGCGCAAACTATCGAAACACTGCCAGTTTGGAGCGGGACTGGTACATACCTTAAGGGACAAGTTTGTGTGTGGGCTTCAAAGTGATGGAACCCAGAAACGGCTTTTATCTGAAAAGGACCTTACGCTGGAAAAGGCTTTCAGCATTGTGGTATCATATGAAGCAGCAGCATGGGGCGCAGCAGAGATACAACAGAGACCGCAAGAATATGGCACAAACGAAATGTCATATAGAACAGAGAAGTGCTATCGCTGCAGCAGAACAGCACACGACCAGAATGATTGCTGGTTCAAAGACAAAGTGTGCAGACAGTTTGGAAAAGTAGGACACATAGCACGAGTCTGCAGGTCGGGAAAGAAAACCAGCAATAAGAAACCTACCAAAGAAAAGTACAAAAAGGTACATAAGATGATGGAGAATAGTTCAGATGAACAAAAGAGTGATAACAACTCCGAAAGCAGGGAACTGAGTTGTCTGAAACTACATAATGTGATCACAACAGAGGATCAACGAACCATTTGGGTCACTCTCAAGATAGCAGGAGCCCAGGTAAAGATGGAATTGGACACAGGATCAGCCCTAACAGTCATAAACCGATGGGACTACGAGCGGCTATTCTCACACACACACTTGAGAGACACAAAAATTATTTTGAAGACATACACGGGGCAAAAAGTCTACCCCAAAGGAAAAATAAGGGTGACCGTTATATATAACAGTAAGGAAACACCAAAACTAGACCTGTATGTATTGCAAGATGGAGGACCACCATTACTGGGACGTGAATGGATCCAGAAAATACAACTGGATTGGCATTCCATACAGGCACTGACTGTGGCTGACAAAAAGGATGATGACATCACACATGGGCGACTGTCAAAGATCCTAACTGACGTGAAAGAAGTGTTCCAGCAAGGACTCGGAACACTAAAAGGCATGATAGCGACGATTAAAATTGAAGAAAACGAAAGCCCAAAATTTTTTAAGACCAGACCGGTACCTTATGCGATCCGCCCAGCCGTCGAAGCAGAGCTGGAGAGTCTGGAACGTTCAGGTGTACTGTCCAAGGTAGACTGGAGCGAGTGGTCTACACCCATCATCCCTGTGATGAAAAAGTCATTGAGCAGCACGCCTGGGGAACCAAGGAAGGTTCGCATCTGTGGGGACTTTAAGGTAACAGTGAACCTGATCCTTCACACCGTACAATATCCACTTCCGCGGATTGAAGATATTTTCAACTCGCTATCTGGAGGGAAACGCTTCACTAAGATTGATCTAGCCCAGGCGTATCTGCAAATGGAGGTAGAAGAAGCATCAAAAAAATGCCTCACAATCAACACCCATAAAGGTCTCTACCAATACAACTGGCTGGTATTCGGGGTAGCATCAGCTCCGGCTATTTGGCAGAGGGCAATGGAACAAGTCCTGCAAGGGATCCCAGGGACCCAGTGTTATTTGGACGACATCCTGGTCACGGGCGAAAATGACAATGATCACCTTGCCAACCTGGAGCAGGTGCTCACTAGATTGCAGGAATATGGGCTCCGAGCTAACCGCCCCAAATGCGAGTTTTTTAGAAAACAGATCTCGTATTGTGGCCACGTTATCGATAAAGAGGGGTTACATAAGTCCCCAGAGAAGATTGAGGCAGTAGTCAAGGCTCCAGCACCGGAAAATGTGTCACAACTGAGGTCGTTCCTCGGGCTGGTAAACTACTACCATAAGTTCTTGCCAAATTTGTCTACAATACTACACCCACTGAACACCCTACTGCAAACTGGGGTGCCATGGAAGTGGAGTGACGAATGTAGACGAGCTTTCCAGAAGAGCAAAACACTAATCACATCGAAAGAGGTATTGGCCCATTACAACCCGGCATTACCAATTCGGTTGGCGTGTGATGCATCACCCTACGGCATTGGAGCAGTGCTGTCACACAAATTCTCGGACGGCTCAGAGAGGCCAATAGCCTTTGCGTCACGATCACTAACCTCAGCCGAGCGTAACAATGCCCAGATTGACAGGGAGGCCCTCAGCCTAGTGTGGGGAGTGAAAAAGTTCAATCACTATCTGCATGGGCAGAAATTCACCTTGCTGACTGATCACCAGCCTCTTGTCTCCATTTTTAATCTGAAGAAGGGCGTTCCGGTGATGACTGCGCAACGACTACAAAGATGGTCACTTTTTCTAGGGGCGCACCACTATGAGATTGAATATAAGGGCACGAAACAGCATGGAAATGCTGATGGGCTATCACGCCTGCCACTACCTACTGCGGAGGAAGCACCAGCAGTGGATCCTGTCGAAATATTCCATTCGACTATAGTTGAATACCTACCGGTAACTAACGCTTGTATCGAAAAGGAAACCCGAAATGACCCGACACTGTCTCGGGTATATGATTTGACGGTGAAGGGATGGCCAGCACATGGTAACTCACTGTTGCCAGCATTCTCGACAAGGAGAGAACAGCTGTCAGTGTGCCGGGGGACCTTGATGTGTGGATCCCGAGTGGTAATTCCACCCAAGTTAAGGGATAGAGTGCTCAATGAGCTTCAAGAGGGTCATCTGGGAGGGGTAAAAATGAAAAGCCTAGCCAGGGCTTATGTGTGGTGGCCGGGAATCGATAAACAAATCGAAGATATGACCAAGAGCACTCAGGATGCCAGAAAGCCCAAAATGCACCACCACAGGCCCCTCTACACCCATGGGAGTGGCCCTCATCTCCATGGCAATGGGTGCATATTGATTTTGCTAGTCCATTCATGGACTCAATGTTTTTAATAGCCGTGGATGTGCACTCGAATTGGCCTGAGGTCATCAAAATGTCCTCCACCACCACGGAGAAAACTATTGCAGTCCTGCGGACCATTTTTGCCAGGAATGGCTTGCCAGAACAGATTTGCTCCGACAACGGACCACAGTTTGTGTCCGAAGAGTTCCGGAGGTTCTTGAAAAAGAATGGGGTAAGGCATTACACATCCGCCCCGTATCATCCAGCCACAAATGGATTGGCTGAGAGGTTCGTACAAACCTTTAAGAAGGCAATAAAGGCTATGTATAATGACAACATTCCACTGCAGCAGAAGGTGGACAATTTCCTGTTCGCCTACCGGAATGCGACACATGCAGTCACCAACCAGGCCCCAGCCATGATGTTCTTTAACCGAAGGTTAAGATCTCGCCTGGATTTGCTCAGACCAAACATACGAAGAGATGTTGAGAGTAAGCAATTCCAGCACATCCATGAGAAGCCAACAAGGAGCTTCAATGTAGGGCAACCAGTCTTGGCCCGCGACTACCGAACAGAAAAATGGCAGCCAGGAACGATATGCACATGGCAGGGCTCACTAATGTACACAGTGGACATTGGGGAGAGCATCGTGAGACACCATGCTGACCAGATCCTAGAGTCTCAGGAACAAGTCAACCCCATGCCTTGCCCATACGTACCTGGTGATGAACGCGACGTACAGGTCGCATCTACCCCAGAAACAGTAACATCGGAAGCTGATGAACCAACCGACGACAGGGGGCCAGAATCGCCTCCGCACCAAGAGCAAGACACTCGGGAAAGGCGCTATCCAGAAAGGATCAGGAAGCCTCCCCAAAGACTGAATATGTAAATAGACTATTTTCAGCTAATGTTGCATGTTAAAAGTGTTAATTGTAATTAGTTTGATATTTAATTGTTAAATGAATGTTATGGTACTGTTAATCTAAAAGGGGAGGAATTGTAATGTATATACCTTTAAGGGGGGAACTATCTTTTACAGCTCATGTATACTGCAGTACCAGCAGTGACCACACCTGTATATAGCACTGAGTAGTAATCTGTACAGATCAGTTCTAGTGTGAGCCACGTTGAGTAAACACCTGTTGTACCGTTCTCCTGCATTCTGTGTCTTATTATACACAGACACAACAAGGATACCCTTATCGGATCCACAAGACCGGACGGTCGAGTGAGTATAATTTTTATGTCTTACTTGATCGGAATGTTGGGTTGGATAACGAGAGGGTATCCGTGAATCTGCAAAGCCGGATGGTACAGAGACTGAGGCGCCTCATAGAGGTGGTCAGAACCGACCCACAGTGAGGGGCCGAGAGAGCCTAGCAGAGGGAGGTGGTGCGAACCACAAAGATAAGTTAGAGGTGGTCAGAACCGACCCACGGCAGCGGGCTGAGAGAGCCGAGCCGGGGGAGTTGCTCAGAGTAAAACCGGACGGGTTGCAGACGCCGCGCGCCGGTTAGACGTCGCGCAGGCCCGGAAGATTAATCGAGAATTTAGAGAAGAAGCATGTCACAGACAGGAAAGTCAGACGGGGACTGGCCCCCAAGGGCTCTATAACGGGTTATCTGGTGGATAAGAATAAGAAACAAATTGAGAAAATGAGAAAAGATGGCTGGGACCCGGACGGCTCCCCGGAAGCCCAGAAAGCATGGTGGGTAGAACAAAAGAAGGACAAGGAAGGGAAAGCCGTAGTAATACTCACCAATCTGTATTTAGGACTATGTAGATGAGTTTTTAAAAATATCGGCTCCTCAAAACTCAAGAAAGGACAGAATGGGTAGCGGCGTTATCGCCACCATACAACAGTAGTGACGATGAAAAAGACATTGACTGGAATAACTTAGCGGAGGAAAGGAAGGACAGGGACCTTGGCAAAAGGGGCCAAGGGAACTCTGGACCCAGCACCGGACTAACTGAACAACCGGTCTGGGAACTGGTGGTCGAGCTGACTCAGAAATAGGTAGTGGCTGCCCCATTGAAACCAGTAAAAAACTAGACCCCCCACCTATTTATAGAAGCAAATCTGGGGAGCCACCAGTGTCAGATGTTAATAGATATGGGGACATCGGTCTCAATTACGGATTTAGACCTCCTGACTACCTCACAAACTATTTTGGTGACTGGGGTGGGGGGGAAGTAGCATTAAAGCTCAAGAATACTGAAGGTACTACCCTAGGGATGGACCTATTAAGGGAATTAGGGACCATTATAGACCAAAAGGAGGGAGGATCATTTAGGCAAACCCCTGAACATAGAAAGAGAAAGGGAGGCACAGTGGCCGCCTTAACGACCGGTAATGAAGACCCTTGGGAACAGCATGGACCCTGGGGAATCTTGTGTCAACAGGATAGTGGGGTGTGGGCAAAACATAAACAGGACTGTGGGCAAGTGGTAATGGAACCCCTCCATGTCCCAGGACCAGATCACACCCCGCTCAAACAATACCCTATAAAAAGGGAATAGTTAGAATGGTTAGAATAGTGAAAGAATTAGAAGAACGAGGAGTAGTGAGCGAAACCCAAACCACCACGAATTCACTGGTGTGGCGGGTAGGGAAGTCAGACGGCTCATACTGTTTAAGTATAGATTCAGGAATTTTGTGGAAGGATTTGCCGAAAAGGCAGATCCCATCCAGAGACTAGCAAAAGGGGATCATCCACTGGATGCCCCGGTAGAATGGGGAGAGGAGCAAGATAAGGCTGATAGTGAGTTAAAACAGGCTTTAGTACAAGCCCTGGCATTTGGACTCCCCTGTATGGGAAAGCCGTTCCATCTGTTTGTACATAATGGCCCAGAAATTCGGGTATCCATGGATGAGTACGCATGGGGTACTCACCCGTAAGCCCAACGGAAGTGCCGGTTTCCTGCATGCACTGCGCATGCGCGGAAAACCGGCACTTCCATTCCCCTGAACGAAGGGGTTCAGAGGTCGAACGCGTGCGCAGGAGAGGCTGCGCGTGCACATGGAACTTACTTTTTTTTGCAGGTTTTCCCGGGAGGGTAAGTCTCCAGAAGTTAGACATTTAAAAAGCAGTTGCAAGGCCTGCTTTTTACAAGGTAAGTGGTGAATTAATTAAAATTAAAACATTTTTTCCACAGGTTTATTATTTTTAAATACTTTAAAGAAAGATAAGTTTATTTTTAGCCCTGTTAGAAAATAAAATTATTTTTTTCAAAAATTTTAATTGTTTAAAATAATTATTTCATGTAATTTATAGTTTATTTAAAAAATGTGATTTAAAAAAAAATTATTTGAAGATTTAGTGATGTTTTGAGGCTTATAGTATTTATAAGTTTGACAGCCCTTCCTGTCAAACTTATGAATGAAGCATTCCCTGCTCCGATTGGCTCCCCATGGCCCACGTGGTCCCAGGGGACGCATCAAACTAACTGCGCCCCTGGGATACACAAGCACTGCGCGCCGGCAGTTGGAGGAGGCCCAGGATCGGAATTCCACGGGTGCCCACAGCACAACGGCCGGCACGCAAGGTAAGTGCAGGTCAGGGGCTTACACCCGCGGGAAGCCCCCGACCCAAATTTCTGTGCCAATGAGTGTGGCACAGTACTAGCCCAGGAACATGGGGATAGGATATGACCTGTAGCATACTTTTCCACCAAAGAATCACCAGTGGCGAAAGGACTGCCCCGATATATTGCAGCCATAGACTGCGCCATATGGGCAGTTAAGGTTAGCGAACCAATAGTGATGACAGGAGAAATTATATTGCACACCAGACACACCATAGTAGAGTTGCTAAACACTGGGAAACTGAGAATGGTCTCAGACAGCAGGCAAGTAGCATAGGAAGCCAGCCTGTTACCTAGAGATAAATCGATCTTGATAGTGAAAGACAGTAGCGTTAACCCAGCAGAAGGTATGCTGACAGAAGGAGAGGAGCACAGTTGTGTGACAGAATTAGAAATGAACTTCTACAGTATACTGAAGGAGGGGGAATTAGAGGAGGCAGAAATGACGTTGTTTGTCGATGGGTCTAGACAATTCCACATACCGGATGGGCAATCATAAATGGAGAAGGAGAAATAATATTGCAAGGAAAACTGCCAGGGAAATGTTAGCCCAAGTAGCAGAATTGATAGCGCTCACAGAAGCCCTGAAACTGACTGAGGGCAGGACAGCTAATATTTATACAGACAGTAGATATGCCTGTAAGATTCGCAAAATTAATATTGTCAGATAAGAGTCCTGTGGCAGAAGAGGCCTTTAATTTTAAAGACTGTTTTAAAAGAAGCCCAGAAAAGGGACACATAAAATGGCCGCCAGACCCCGTGACTAGCTTTCTGGACACTTTAAAATGGTTCCTGCAGTCCCCAGACAGCCTTTGTGGATTCAGCCCACAGTAAGTTCTGGAAGGCTGTTTCGGAGAAAACGAAACCAGACACAGCCACATACATATGGATTGGATGCAGAGCCAGTCAGATCGGCCTGTAGATAAAGGCCATCTAAATGTTTACCCAGACAAAGGGAAACAGTTTTATATTCATAAGGGGAGTATCAAAGACCCATTAAAGACATCAATAAGACATTCAAAACAATACGAGGTCATTCCAGACCAGAGATGGCCATCACCGGCCATCCCGAAAGCAGTTTAAATATAATGACAACCGGGCTTGTATCATATAATGATACAAGCCTGCCAAAAGTTAAACAAAGACTAACCTTGATTTGGCGGGAGATAAAGGCCTCTTTGAGAAGTATAACTGGAGTCCTGGGTAGCCATCTGTAGAAAGCAGCCAGACGCACTTTGATCTTGTCCTTTTGAGAACCGTGGAGGAACGTCGATCCAGAAACCAAGAAGGTGATTCGAGTCTGCGTCCCGCTCCAGGGTAACCATCGGGAGATCATCAACAAACCCCGGGCCGTTGACGAGACAAAGGACAGCAGCCCTACAGAAGAAATCTAGCTGAAAATGGTAATCAGCTGGACTCCGCGAAGAGACCTCTTCAACCATGGTCAAACAGGTGGTCGCCATCCTCGCCGACGTCCGGGCCTGCCAGTGTCCAGCCTGTCTGTGACCTTCACCTCGAGGAAGAAGAGAGAGTGTCACAGCCCACAGCGCTGACCACGTGGAGACAGGATGCCTGAAAGGAGCAAAACGCAGACCTGTTTCAAAACTCTATACTTTCCAACTGGATTGGTGAGCATGTTTCTGGCCCCTCACAATCTGATCTAGCTAGGCTTAGGGGGTGGGCATTTTAGGGGTAATGAATTGTTGTCAATCGATGTTCCGTGTGTTTCCCCATTTCATGATGACTGTTGTAAAGTATAATATGCCTGTATCTATCTCAGTTAGTAATGTATTATGAATTTGTTTTTCCCTCCCATGTACCCTTTTATTGACTTACATTTGATTTGTTTTACTCTATGCAATAAAATTTCATTTCGTTTCCATTAAACCTGGCCTATTGAGTATTCTCTACATTGTAGTTCCTGCATCCAAGTCCAGTGTCTAGAACCTAAGGGGCGAGTGGGTCGAACCACTCAAGGTTTTACTGTGCAAGAGAGAGAGGCCTCTAGAGAGAGAAACCTCTGCGATCTGAAAACCCCTTACATGCCTTTGGAGTGGTACATGACTATATGACAGCCTGGAGTAGGAGAGGGCACATCACCTCAAGTGGAGGAGTGGTACAGCATGAGAAAGTAGTAAAGGCATTAGTGGAAGCTGCAAAACTACCTCAACAAGCAGCAGTAATTAAGATGAAAGCTCATCAGAAGGGAAGCGATCCCCTACAAGTAGGCAACAGAAATGCCAATGTAGCGGCAAGACGAGCAGCGCTAGAGGCACCCATGTGTCGGGTGGCAGTGGCCGCCATAGGACCAGAGGAAGTTAACATAGTAGAATTACACAGATACCCCAGAGGGGAAAGTTAAGGAATGGGAACAAATACAGATAGACTTTACAGGACCCTTACCCTCTAGTCAGGGAAAGAATTATTGCTTGGTAATTATTGACCAATTTACTTGATGAATGGAGGCTTTTGCCACCCGAGATTGCTCAGCTAATACCATAGCGCAGATATTAGCTGAAGAAATCATCCCAAGGTGGGGAGTACCTTTGCAGATAGATTCAGATAGGGGAACACATTTTACAGGGCAAGTGGTAAAGGCAGTGTGCCATCTAATGGGGATAAAACAGAGATGCCACATACCCTACCACTCCCAGAGTTCGGGGATGGTAGAACGCATGAATCAGACCCTAAAAAGAGCATTAGCCAAGGCCATAACAGAGACAGGTAAAGGATGGGCAGACTTACTGCCAAGTATATTGATGGCGCTGAGGGCCACACCAAATAGGACTGTAGGACTAACACCCTACGAATTGATGACTGGGCGGGCAATGAGACTGCCAGGGGATGTTGTACCAGGGAATGAGGGTGCAGGACCTGCCCGAGAACAAGTCAAGAGGTTTGTGAGGGAACTATGTCGGCAGCTACATGGTTTACGGTGTGAAGCTGCGGACCAACAGAAGATTCGCGAGTTGGAAACCGATGTGGTGGAGGAAAAAGCTAAGGTGCCAGAAGTAGGACAAGTAAATAACTGGGTCTCAGTGACGATCGGATACCCATATGCATTTTTGCTTTCCAGATATCACCAGGATGAACCAATGAGCGCTGTTGCTTCTGCTGTGCCACGTGGCTTTCGCTGAAGGAGCAGGTGTGACTTATTTTACGAGCGAAGTACATGGCAAGTTTGATGTTGTAGGCACTTACGAGGAACTCGCTTTTAATCAAACAAGGACCAGGAAAGGAATAATGGTGCAACAAGTAATACCCGTGGCCATGAGTAATGTCGTATGTATTGCATGTCCACTCGGGCACGAGCATCCCATGACAGCAGGAGGCGCAGATCTGTGGTGTATGTGGCATTGGAACCAGGACAGGATTGGACATTCTGAATATGATAATGTGACAATGTGTGCTTGGCCGGCCAGAGGGACCGGAGAATGGACTTGTGTTAGTAAAGGAAGAGTTTTTATGAGAATGTACACCATGAGTCGGTACCCGTAGTGTTGAACATTACAGATGTAGGGTTACTGGCCTGGTGCTTGGGAAAAACCAGAGCGTTAATACTCCACCCTGTTGAGTAGGGAAATGAAACAAATGGCACAATTCGATGGGGGAAGGGCACCAAGTCGGGCAGGCCAAGGGACTCCCAATGAACGAAAGAACAGGCAACGGAAGCGAAGCCTGGACTTCACTTATGGATCCTGGGTTATAGAACAGACACTGGAGACTGTGAGACAGATCCACCAAGGTGAGGTTCCCTTATGGATCACTAACGAACAGCTTATCAAGCTTTCAAGGAAAACAGGGTCCAACACAACTCGTTGCCAACTCAGGGGATTAGTGCGTGTGTATTCCACTAATACTGACTGTATTGTAAAGGAAGGAATGTTATTGGGAATGGTACTTGCTATACCAGTGCTCACCGACTCAACCCCACCTCAAGAGGTCTATAGGGTAGGGAACATAGGCCATTCCTGTGGTAACAACAGACAGCTGCCATTGGAAAATCCAGACTTAAGTTCCCTTAAAAGGGAGAGAACCTTTCTGTGAAGCATGATTACGAAAGGAGTCTGAAAGTGAGGTATCCTGAAGGGTGGCACTTGGCACAGATGAAGTGGAATGCGACAGGGTATAATTTTTGTGAACCATGTGCACATCCCTAGCCTCGACCAATTTGGATAATACGGAATTATTTTTAAAAGAGTTTATGCATTTTCAAGTATAGCCACACCACTTGTTTTTTTTTATTACTAATTTGTGGGATGTGGGCGTCGCTGGCAAGGCCAGCATTTATTGCCCATCCCTAATTGCCCTTGAGAAGGTGGTGGTGAGCCACCTTCTTGAACCACTGCATTCTGTGTGGTGAGAGTGCTCCCACAGTGCTGTTAGGTAGGAAGTTTGTTACAACTGAGTGATTTGCTAGGCCATTTCAGAGGGCAGTTAAGAATCAACCACATTGCTGTGGGTCTGGAGTCACATATAGGCCAGCCAGCAGATTTCCTTCCCTAAAGGACATTAGTGAACAATCCGATAATTTTGCAGTTACCATTACTGATACTAGTTTTTTTTAAATTCCAGATTTATTTAATTAACTGAATTTAAATTCCCCAGTTGCCATGGTGAGATTTAAACTCATGTTTCTGAATCATTTAGTCCAGGTTCTACAGGATTAACTAGCCCAGTGACATTGCCACTATGCTACCATTCCCACTGTGTGATAGAGAGGATAGAGTGTGATGGTGTTTTACCAATGGGAAGGCTAAAACAGTAATTAGAATACATGCTACCAGCAACCTGACTGATTGAAGCCCTGCTGCTTCCCCTCCCCACTAATAGTGGAGCAGTTCCATGCTCACTTAAGTGGTAAACTGCTACTACTCCAATCATGGGAGAAGTTTCAGTGGGAAAAATGCAGCAATTTTCAGACCTGTGGTGGAGAGTTAGCCAGTGATGGTGCTGACTGACATATTTATGTGCTATTATTGCATTAAAAAGGTCAGGAAAGTGAAGTTCTTCGATCACTTTTGAGCTTCCAACGTTTTAGAAACCCATTAAAATTGATTGTGCAACATCCCACAATTCGATGTGGCAAATGGGAGTCTGATGATTCGTTCATTAAGCTCCTATATGCTGTTATAAATAAGGTGCAGAATTATTAGCTTGGTGTAGGCAATGTGGTTTCCCTAAGGATAGAATGTGACCAGGGATCTGAATCAGGCAGACTGCTTTCTCTTGGACTCAGTTAATGCTTCCTAGCTTATTACGTCCGTGAATGATTGAGACACGGACAGCAGGAGTTGAACAAAACAGGTCTTTACTGATGGAAGTCAATAGTGAAACTGAAAACAACAGAGGCTCACTAGCGCCTTTTATACAGGGGTGGTCACTGCCGGTACTGCAGTCTGAGACCAGTTATTCTCTTAAAGGTACATACACAACATAGCTGGTCTTAAAATACCAATTCTAGAAGTTTTATTCTGCACAGAGACTGGGATAAATAATACTGCGCCATGTAAACTGGCAGCTTTAGTCAGTTATAAATTTTGAAATTTATCTGCATTAACGCATGAAATCTAATTCTGGTAAAGCTGTTTCTAATCTAATGAATACAAGTATCAGTGATTGTAAAAGTGTTTTAAGACTCCAGTAATGATAATTCCTCTATTATCTTATCAATACTTTCAATTACTGAAATACAAAATGGATATTTAGCAAAATTAGGAAAAGAGTTAAAAGCAACTCTTACTGGTTACACCATTATTACTCAGGAGCACGCAAAATTTATATCCCCTTAAATGCCCCTTTGATTCTCTCAACCCTCGTGAGGCAATAAAATAACACTTAACACTTCATTGTTTTAAATAATTGAGAATGCTTTCAGAAGAATTTGAACAAAAAAATGGAGTAAATTTACTAAATGATAAAATAATGCTGCAAAGCATTAGCCCTTCGTTTCCTAAAATCCATTTTACTTCAAATTAGGTTAAGTGAAGAAACAAATTATGCAGATAAGATATGCATCTAAATGTAAGCCGTAATTTATACATTCTGCCAGAACATATTGAAGAGCATGAAAAGAAGTAGATATTGCATTACATGCTTGATAGTGAAGCAGTTCCAGACAGAAACCAGAATCAACAAACATACTAAGTGATAAGATAGCAGAATACTGCGGATGCTGGAAATCCAAACTAACAACAGAAAACGCTGGAAAAACTCAGTAGGCCAGGGCAGCATCCATGGAGAGAGAAACAGAGTTAACGTTTCAGGTCGATGACCTTTCATCAGAACTGGAAAAAAGCAGGAAATGGAAAGCAGGTTCAGGGGCTGGGAAAAGGGGTAAATTTGCCAAAGTAGTTGGTTCTTTACTAGGGAGCCTTGCAGTGCTATAGACAGACAACCCAGAGGTTACTGTAACAAGAATTAAGCATTTTTGTCTAAGTTGTAACATGGTGCCTGCTCCTTTAATTCTATTTTTGCACATATCGCGTTAATTGACAGAAGAATGCTGCAGCTCATTTTGATACAATTATTGCCAAATCAGTGCTTGTTATCAGCCAGAGAGAAGCCAGGTTATGCAATTCAATACAAACATCTTGGCCCCGATATTAATTTGAAGGCGGTTTCCAAGCGGATGGGGGGGGGCGGGTGGTGTGTGGCAGGCGGTGTGGAATTGTGTGGGTGAAACCTGGAAATCAACTGAGCAGGTTGCCATCTGCAATCACAACTAAACTGTACTAATTAATTTTAACTTCCGGGTTTCGCGTCTCCAAGCTGCGCAGTGAGCGTGATGCAATCTCAACTCTATTTAAAGAGACAGTGCACAAATGGAAATTGGAGGTGTTCAGGATGGATATAGAGCAAGGGCAGCACCCAGGTTTAATGATGCCTCGCTGGAATTACTGCTGGGTGCAGTCAGGAGGAGCAGGAGGTACATACTTTTCCCCAGCAATGGGAGGGAGAAACCTGCGGCTCTCAGGAAGATGACATGGTTGGAGATAGCTGAGGGGGTGAGCAACAGGAGCAGTCTTGCATGCAATGCAGGAAGTGAGTTAATGACCTAACCAGGTCAGGAAAGGTGAGCACATTGGCTGATTCGCCTACATCCTGTGCTTTAAGCCCTGCCCCCCAGCTTTCACTCTGTCTTGCCAAGTAATCTCCATGGGATTACACACTTTCAGCAGCAACCAGCCGTCACTTTCTATGCACCTCACCACATCCCCATTTATCCATCCACCATTGCCACTCACCCCAATCCTTATGCAATGTGAAGCATCTGTCTCGTAGTCACCCTCACCGAATGCATTGCATCCATCGGGTGAACTCCTCACCTTCACTCACTCACAGGTTTGTTTTTTGGCCCCATGTAGGAGAAGAGAGCACAAAACGCAAGGGAGAGGGACAGGACTGGAGAGTCAGTGTCGGGGGGCGCAATCCTCTCCAAGCTCTGCTCAGCTGGACACTGATGCTGAACCCCAGGGGCTATCGCTGAGAAGGAGAATGCTAGAGCTGCATCAGCAACTTAGCCAAGTACTGACAGATGTGCCACACACACTCTCTGTTGTGTATGTACCTTTAAGGGAATAACTGGCCTCAGACTGCAGTACCGGCAGTGACCACCCCTGTATAAAAGGCCCTAGCAGGCTTCTGTAGTTTCAGTTTCCAGGTTGTCTCCATTCAGTAAAGACTTGTTATAATCAACTCCTGCAGTCCGTGTCTCAATTATACACGGACATAATACTGGCGACGAGTAAGAAACAAACTTACCTGCAACTCGGCAGCACCTCAGACGACGTTATTGAAGGTTGAAGCCAGAAGAAAGAAAAAAAAAATAATCCAAAGAAACTCGAGAAACGGGCGTCGACCATGGGCAACCGCCCTCCAAATCATCGAATTGAAAAGTGCAGGAGAGACTGTCGAGAGCCAGGCTTGGTCTCCAGTCTGTGGTTTCCCAGCTAATCGGGCTGGTGGCAGGTAGTGCACTGATCCTTCCTGGGCTGCGGCGGGCTAGAGCTCAATCGGGTGGCTCTGCAATGGGGTCGGGCAGCGAGTCGGGAAGCAAAGAGAGAGAGAGAGGGTGGAGCACACAGGGCGCGGCCGGTGCTTCGCAGCCGGGCAGCGTTCGGACCTAAGAAGAGGGAGGGAAGTGTCCCAGAGGGTCCGCTCCACGACGGGAACGGTTCTTCAATTAACGGAGCAAATATTGAAGCGCGATAGAAAAATAAAAATACCGCGGAGAGCGGCGTTGGCAGCAGCGATCGGGGAGGTGCGAAGACCATAGGGCGTCGCCATTACAGGATAGTAAAATAAATATAATCGCCAGCAACAGCATTGGCAGCAGCGGCAGTGGCGGGAAAGCGCGGGAGGCGCCATCTTAACTCGGCGGGGAAGAAGGAAAAGCGCGAGTAGTGCCATTTTGATCCATCGGGGACGAAGGCAAAGCGCGGGAGGCGCCATCTTAGATTTTCAAGATGCCAAAGACTGGCGATATCACTGCCTTCGATAATGCAATAGAAGACTGGACCAAGTATGTGGAAAGAGACGAGGTATATTGCGAGGCAAACGAAATAGCCGATGAGAAAAAGGCATCGGTATTGCTAAATTTAATGGGCGCAAGAACATACGGCCTATTGCGGGACCTGATTACTCCAGCCAAACCAAAGGTGAAGAGTTTTAACGAAATTGTTGCTATCCGACAGGAACACCTAAATCCTACACCGCTGCTGATAGCAGAAAGATTTAAATTCCACAGGAGAAATCAGCATAAAAACGAGAGCAATGCTGATTACCTTATGGAACTACGCAAGCTATCAAAGCACTGCCAGTTCGTAGCAGGACTGGCAGATACCTTACGGGACAAATTTGTCTGTGGACTCCTGAGTGAAGGAACCCAGAAGAGGTTACTCTCAGAGAAAGAGCTGACGCTAGATAAGGCTTTCAGCATGGCAGTATCGTATGAAGCAGCAGCAAGGGGAGCTGCGGAAATACAACAAAAGCCAAAGGAATACGGCACCCATGAAATGACACGGGGATTTGCAAAATGTTATCGCTGCGGCAGAACAAAGCATGACCAGAAGAACTGCTGGTCCAAGGACAAAATATGCAGGCAATGCGGAAAGATGGGACACATTGCACGAGTTTGCAGGTCTGGGAAGAAGACCAACGACAACAAAAAGGCTACTAAGGAACCATACAGGAAAGTACAAAAGATGACGGACAGTAGTTCCGAAGACCAGATGAGCGATAGTGAATCCGGGAACAAGAGACTAAGCTGTCTCAAACTTCACAACGTAATCGCAAAAGAGGATCTCCGAACCATTTGGCTCACCCTCACGATAGCAGGGTCACAAGTCAAAATGGAATTGGATACAGGATCAGCTCTAACCGCCATGAATCGACGAGACTAAAAGCGGCTATTCTCACACATATCCTTGAGAGAGACATCCATTGTCTTGAGGATGTATACGGGGCAAAAAGTATACCCCAGAGGAAAAATAAGGGTGCCTGTCGAATACAACGGCAAGAAAATACGGAAATTGTATCTCTACATTCTGCAAGATGGTGGACCACCGTTATTGGGACGTGAATGGATCAGAAAGATAAGTTTAGACTGGCACTCCATTCAGGCACTGACGGTGGCTGGTAAAAAGGATGACGACGTCACTCCTGGACGATTGTCAACAATCTTAGCTGACGCCAAAGAGGTATTTCAACAAGAACTGAGCACTCTTAAAGGCGTAACCGCCTCGATAAAAATAGAGGAGAATGCAATTCCCAAGTTTTTCAAAGCAAGACCGGTACCATATGCAATTCGCCCAGCCATCGAGGCAGAGCTGGAGAATCTGGAGAATGCAGGCGTGTTATCTAAGATAGACAGGAGCGAGTGGGCGACACCCATCGTTCCTGTCATGAAGAAAACATTAACCAATAAGTCTGAGGAGCCAAGGAAGGTTTGCATCTGTGGGAACTTCAAGGTGACGGTGAACCCAGTCCTTCACACAGTACAATATCCTCTTCCAAGGATAGAAGATATCTTCACCTCACTATCTGGAGGGAAGCGTTTTACAAAAATTGACCTAGCACAAGCATATTTGCAGATGGAGGTTGAAGAATCCTCTAGGAAGTATCTCACGATAAACACTCACAAAGGTCTTTACCAGTATAATCGACTGGTATTCGGAGTAGCATCAGCTCCGGCGATATGGCAAAGAGCGATGGAACAAGTCCTGCAAGGGATTCCGGGGACTCAGTGTTACTTAGACGACATCCGAGTGACAGGTGAAGATGACAGTGAACACCCTGCCACCCTAAAGCAGGTGCTCACTAGACTACGTGAACATGGGCTACGAGCCAATCGCAACAAGTGCGAGTTTTTTAAGAAACAGATATCATATTGTGGCCACGTGATTGATGAAGAGGGGTTGCATAAGTCCCCAGACAAAATTGAAGCGGTAGTTAAGGCTCCAGCGCCTGAAAATGTGTCGCAACTGAGGTCATTGCTCGGATTGGTGAATTACTACAATAAGTTATTGCCGAATTTGTCCACAATTCTGCATCCACTGAACGCCCTACTATGAACGGGAGTAGCATGGAAATGGAGCAATGAATGTAAGCGGGCCTTTCAGAAGAGTAAGGACCTAATCACTTCAAGAGAAGTATTGGCTCACTACAACCCATCACTACCGATAAGACTGGCGTGTGATGCGTCTCCCTACGGCGTTGGGGCGGTACTGTCACATAAATTCCTTGATGGTTCAGAGAGGCCGATAGCTTTTGCGTCACGCTCGTTAACTTCAGCCGAGCATAACTACGCCCAGATTGACAGAGAGGCCCTCAGCCTGGTGTGGGGGGTGAAGAAGTTCAATCACTACCTGCACGGTCAGAAATTTACTCTACTAACTGATCATCAACCTCTCGTCTCCATTTTCAACCCTCAGAAGGGCGTACCGATAGTGACGGCACAACGGCTACAGAGGTGGTCCCTTTTCCTAGGGGCACACCAATATGACATCGAGTACAAAGGAACTAAACAGCATGGGAATGCTGATGGATTGTCGCGCCTACCGTTGCCGACGGTGGAAGAAGAACTGTCAGTGGGTCCAGTGGAGATATTCCACTCGACCATAGTCGAATGTCTCCCTGTGACGAATGCAAACATAGAAAAGGAAACACGAAATGGCCCGACACTCTCCTGGGTCTATGATTTAATGGTGAAGGGATGGCCAGCACATGGCGAACCACTGCTGCCAGCATTCTCGCCGAGAAGAGAACAGCTGTCAGTGTGCAGAGGAACCTTGATATGTGGATCCAGAGTAGTAATTCCACCCAAATTGAAGGATAGAGTGCTCAATGAGCTTCATAATGGTCATCTGGGAGGGGTAAAAATGAAGAACTTAGCCAGAGCGTTTGTGTGGTGGCCGGGAATCGATAGCGAAATCGAAGAGATGACCAAGAGCTGTACAGGATGCCAGAAGGTCCAAAACGCCCCACCACAAGCCCCTCTACATCCATGGGAGTGGCCCTCATCTCCATGGCAAAGGGTGCACATTGATTTTGCTTGTCCCTTTATGGACTCGATGTTTTAATTGCGGTGGATGCACATTCAAAGTGGCCAGAGGTAATAAAAATGTCCTCAATCACCACAGAAAAAACTATCACAGTCTTACGAACCATATTCGCCAGGAATGGGATGCCTGAACAGATTTGCTCTGACAATGGACCACAGTTTGTGTCTGAAGAGTTCCACAGGTTCTTAAAGAACAATGGTGTTAAGCATTACACATCCGCCCCATATCATCCAGCCACTAATGGATTGGCCGAGAGGTTTGTTCAAACATTCAAGAAGGATATCAAGGCAATGTGTAATGAAGATATACCCCTACAACACAAGGTGGACAACTTCTTGTTTGCCTACCGGAATGCGACACATGCGGTTACCAACCAAACTCCAGCCATGATGTTCTTCAATCGAAGACTACGATGCCGCTTGGATTTGGTTAAGCCAAACGTCAGAAGAGATGTGGAGAACAGGCAGTTTCAGAATATGAATGAAAGGCCGACCAGGAGTTTTAAGATAGGTCAACCAGTTTTGGCCCGGGACTACCGCACAGAGAAATGGCAGCCAGGAACGATCTGTACGCGGCAAGGACCTCTAATGTATACCGTGGACGTTGGAGAGAGCATTGTAAGACACCATGCTGACCAGATTCTAGAGTCACTGGAAAACGTCAACTCCACACCACGATCTGATACACTGGCGATGAAACCGAAGTATCAATTGCATCTACCGCAGAATCAGTGATATTGGAAGCAGACGAACCAAACAACGACATTGATCCCGACGCAACCTTGCAAGAAGAACCTGATATCCCAAAGAGGCGTTATCCAGGCAGAATCAGGAAGCCTCCTCAAAGACTGAACTTATAATTGCTTAACTTCAACCAATGTATCTAGCAACCGTAATTGTAATTAGTTATTATTTAGTTGTTAAATGAATGTTATGTACTGTTTATCTAAAAGGGGAGGAATTGTTGTGTATGTACCTTTAAGGGAATAACTGGTCTCAGACTGCAGTACCGGCAGTGACCACCCCTGTATAAAAGGCCCTAGCAGGCTTCTGTAGTTTCAGTTTCCAGGTTGTCTCCATTCAGTAAAGACTTGTTATAATCAACTCCTGCAGTCCGTGTCTCAATTATACACGGACATAATACTCTCCACAATAGCGGAGAGGATGGAGGTGTCCAACTCGATCGCTAGTGGATTGGTGGTGCAGGGAATTGTGAGAGTGTCTGCCATGGAGAGAGTGGTCGTCTCCATGGAGTTTCAAGCAAGGCTCTCAAATAAATTCATGTAGGTCATGACCATGACCATGCAAACTTTGGATGCCAACTTGTCTGCTGCCTTAATCAGGATGACAGATATCTTATCCATGACCTTACAACGCATCATTGCTCTGCACCAAGCTGGTTTGCAGCTAAGTGGTAGGAATGAGGTGGCTCTGGCCCAGGAAAGGGATGATGGCAAAAGGGGACATGGAAGTGGGAAATCCACTCAAAGCACTCCCATTTCTCACTCGTTTCCCTCCCCGTCAGCCAACACCCGACATGCTGCCTCATCTCCCGATGGATGAGACTGGCCCTGCACAGTAGCAGGTAGAGCAGTCTTTGGCAGGGCCCTCAAGGGCTCCAAAAGCCAGAGGGCATAGGCCAAAATCATCTCAGCAGACAGGGCAGGGATCTGAGCAGCCTGACTCTACCTCTGCTGAAGCCACACAGGATGCACCACGTAGAAGCGGTAGAAAGTGTAAGGTCAAGAAATTGTAATTCACCAAGTGCATGCACATGGATGTTTGACAAAATGTTATGTTGTTAAGTTTCTTTGTTTATAATGCCACATAAAATGTATTGATTAGCACCACCTCCATGTCTTGCCCATTACTGCATCCCAAATTTCACTTGTTTCATGGTGAATGTCAATACATGATGGGACCCATTGGCTGGATATGCAATGGGTGGATGAATAGTTGAAGGACTGTTTAGTACAAAGGGTGGGGGGCTGGATCTGGTGGTGGGAGCGGACTGCAGGATTTTATTTTTTATGTTTTACACTAGGTGAGCCTTCATGATATTAGAGCATCCCAGGCAGCAATGTAAGCAGCTGCTCTGGCGATGGGTGCCTTATCTTCGTCCTCCTCCTACTCGTCCTCCTCCTCCTGCTGCTCCTCCTCTATGTTCTTCTCATCCAAAAATGAGTGCTAAGAGCCTTCAGCCTCCTCCACCTGCAATTTTCTCTGCTGTACAATGTTGTGTAGGACGCAGTACACCATGATTATTCTGGAGACCCTCACTGGCGAGTACTGAAGGGCAACTCCAGACCTATCTAGGCATCCAAAACGCATCTTCAACATTCTGATGGCTTGCTCCATGACACACCTGGTAGTCATATGGCTCTTGTTGTAGCTGAGCTGCACCTCATTGGTGGGGTTCCTCACAGGTGTCTTGAGCCAAGTTTGAAGGGGGTATCCCATGTTTCCTACAAGCCAACCTTTAAGTCTGCTTCTTAGAATGAAAAAGTCTGGAATGTTGGACTGCCGCAGTATGAATGCATCGAGACAGCTCCCAGGCAGACATGCATGAACCTCTTTTTGTGGTTGCACACCAGCTGCGTATTGACGGACGAATATCCCTTGCGGTTTATAAAAACTATCGGTTTCTGTGGTGGTGCTCGGATTGCCACATGTGTGCAGTCGATGGCACCCTGTACCTATGGGAATCCAGCCAGAGAGGTGAATCTGATGCTTGCTCATTCTGGCTATTTTCATCACAGGGGAAATTTACATAATTGTCGGCACTGGCAATCAATCCATCTGTGACCTGCCGGATGCATTTATGTGCAGCCGACTGGGAGATCCTGGATATGTCACTGGTAGCGTCTTAGAAGGATTGAAAGGCAAAAAAGTTGAGGGTGTTGCAATGCCTGCCACCACCTGATGTGACAACCGCAGCCTACGGATGCACTGCTCTTCCGAGAGGTCAGGGAAGCTGAGCCTCTGTCTGTAACCTGGGTGACGTGGGTATTGCCACCTGCAACCTGCGCCTCCCTCCTGTGCACCTCTCACCTGTGCACCTACCTCCTGTGCGCCTCCCTCCTGTGCCCTTCTGCCCTGTGCGCCTCCCTCCTGTACCCCTCTCTCCTGCGCACCTCTCTCCTCTGCGACTCTCTCCTGTGCACCTCCCTCCTGTGCCCCTCCCGCCTGTGTGCCTCCATCCTGTGCACCTCTCTCCTGTGCTCCTCTCTCCTGTGCTCCTCTCTCCTGTGCCCCTCTCTCCTGTGCACCTCTCTCCTGTGCCCCTCTCTCCTGTGCCCCTCTCCTGTGCACCTGTCTCCTGTGCACCTCGCTCCTGTGCACCTCTCTCCTGTGCCCCTCTCTCCTGTGCGCCTCCCTCCTGTGCACCTTTCTCCTGTGCACCTCTCCTGTGCGCCTCCCTCCTGTGCCCCTCTCCTGTGCGCCTCCTTCCTGTGCACCTCTCTCCTGTGTGCCTCTCTCCTGTGCCCCTCTCTCCTGTGTCCCTCTCTCCTGTGCCCCTCTCTCCTGTGCCCCTCTCTCCTGTGTCCCTCTCTCCTGTGAACCTCTCTCCTGTACACCTCCCTTGTGTGCCCCTCTCTCCTGTGCCCCTCTCTCCTGCGCACCTCCCTCCTGTGCCCCACTTTCCTGTGCCCCTCTCTCCTGTGCACCTCCCTCCTGTGCCCTTCCCTCCTGTGCACCTCTCTCCTCTGCCCCTCACTCCTGTGCTCCTTTCTCCTGTGTGCCTCCCTCCTGTGCTCCTCTCTCCTGTGCCCCTCTCTCCTGTGCCCCTCTCTCCTGTGCCCCTCACTCCTGTGCCCCTCTCTCCTGTGTGCCTCCCTCCTGTGCAGCTCTATCCTGTGCCCCTCCCTCCTGTGTGCCTCCCTCCTGTGCACCCCGTCCTGTGCCCCTCTCTCCTGTGCACCTCTCTCCTGTGCGCCTCTCTCCCGTGCCCCTCTCTCCTGTGCACCTCTCTCCTGTGCCCCTCCCTCCTGTGTGCCTCCCTCCTGTGCCCCTCCCGCCTGTGCACCTCAATCCTGTGCCCCTCTCTCCTGTGCACCTCTCTCCTGTGCCCCTCTCTCCTGTGCCACTCTCTCCTGTGCACCTCTCTCCTGTGCACCTCTCTCCTGTGCCCCTCTCTCCTGTGCACCTCTCTCCTGTGCACCTCTCTCCTGTGCACCTCTCTCCTGTGCACCTCTCTCCTGTGCCCCTCTCTCCTGTGCCCCTCTCTCCTGTGCACCTCTCTCCTGTGCACCTCTCTCCTGTGCACCTCCCTCCTGTGCACCTCTCTCCTGTGCACCTCTCTCCTGTGCACCTCTCTCCTGTGCGCCTCTCTCCTGTGCACATCTCTCCTGTGCACACCTCTCCTGTGCGCCTCTCTCCTGTGCCCCTCTCTCCTGTGCCACTCTCTCCTGTGCCCCTCTCTCCTGTGCGCCTCTCTCCTGTGCCCCTCTCTCCTGTGCCCCTCTCTCCTGTGCCACTCTCTCCTGTGCCCCTCTCTCCTGTGCCCCTCTCTCCTGTGCCACTCTCTCCTGTGCCCCTCTCTCCTGTGCGCCTCTCTCCTGTGCCCCTCTCTCCTATGCCCCTCTGTCCTGTGCCACTCTCTCCTGTGCCCCTCTTGTTGTGTATGTACCTTTAAGGGAATAACTGGTCTCAGACTGCATTACCGGCAGTGACCACCCCTGTATAAAAGGCCCTAGCAGGCTTCTGTAGTTTCAGTTTCCAGGTTGTCTCCATTCAGTAAAGACTTGTTATAATCAACTCCTGCAGTCCGTGTCTCAATTATACACGGACATAATACTGGCAACGAGTAAGAAACGAACTTACCTGCAACTCAGCAGCACCTCAGACGACGTTATTGAAGGTCGAAGCCAGAAGAAAGAAAAAAAAAAGAATCCAAAGAAACTCGAGAAACGGGCGTCGACCATGGGCAACCGCCCTCCAAATCATCGAATTGAAAAGTGCAGGAGAGACTGTCGAGAGCCAGGCTTGGTCTCCAGTCTGTGGTTAGCCAGCTAATCGGGCTGGTGGCAGGTAGTGCACTGATCCTTCCTGGGCTGCGGCGGGCTAGAGCTCAGTCGGGTGGCTCTGCAACGGGGCCGGGCAGCGAGTCAGGAAGCAAAGAGAGAGAGAGAGGGTGGAGCACACAGGGCGCGGCCGGTGCTTCGCAGCCGGGCAGCGTTCGGACATAAGAAGAGGGAGGGAAGTGTCCCAAAGGGTCCGCTCCACGACGGGAACGGTTCTTCAATTAACGGAGCAAATATTGAAGCGCGATAGAACAATAAAATTACCGCGGAGAGCGGCGTTGGCAGCAGCGATCGGGGAGGCGCGAAGACCATAGGGCGTCGCCATTACAGGATAGTAAAATAAATATAATCGCCAGCAACAGCGTTGGCAGCAGCGGCAGTGGCGGGAAAGCGCGGGAGGCGCCATCTTAACTCGGCGGGGAAGAAGGAAAAGCGCGAGTAGTGCCATTTTGATCCATCGGGGACGAAGGCAAAGCGCGGGAGGCGCCATCTTAGATTTTCAAGATGCCAAAGACTGGTGATATCACTGCCTTCGATAATGCAATAGAAGACTGTACCACGTATGTGGAAAGAGTCAAGGTATATTGCGAGGCAAATGAAATAGCCGATGAGAAAAAGGCATCGGTATTGCTAAATTTAATGGGCGCAAGAACGTACGGCCTATTGCGGGACCTGATTACTCCAGCCAAACCGAAGGCGAAGAGTTTTAACGAAATTGTTGCTCTCCTACAGGAACACCTAAATCCTACACCGCTGCTGATAGCAGAATGATTTAAATTCCACAGGAGAAATCAGCATAAAAATGAGAGCAATGCTGATTACCTTACGGAACTACGCAAGCTATCAAAGCACTGCCAGTTCAGAGCAGGACTGGCAGATACGTTACGGGACAAAATTTTTCTGTGGACTCCTGAGTGAAGGAACCCAGAAGAGGTTACTCTCAGAGAAAGAGCTGACGCTAGATAAGGCTTTCAACGTGGCAGTATCGTACGAAGCAGCAGCAAGGGGAGCTGCGGAAATACAACAAAAGCCACAGGAATACGGCACCCACGAAATGACACGGGGATTTGCAAAATGTTATCGCTGCAGCAGAACAAACCATGACCAGAAGGACTGCTGGTCCAAGGACAAAATATGCAGGCAATGCGGAAAGATGGGACACATTGCACGAGTTTGCAGGTCTGGGAAGAAGACCAACGACAACAAAAAGGCTACTAAGGAACCGTACAGGAAAGTACAAAAGATGACGGACAGTAGTTCCGAAGACCAGATGAGCGATAGTGAATCCGGGAACAAGAGACTAAGCTGTCTCAAACTTCACAACGTAATCGCAAAAGAGGATTACCGAACCATTTGGGTCACCCTCACGATAGCAGGGTCCCAAGTCAAAATGGAATTGGATACAGGATCAGCTCTAACCATCATGAATCGGCGAGACTACAAGCGGCTATTCTCACACATACCCTTGAGAGAGACATCCATTGTCTTGAGGACGTATACGTGGCATAAAGTATACCCCAGAGGGAAAATAAGGGTGCCTGTCGAATAAACGGTAAGAAAATATGGAAATTGTATCTGTACATTCTGCAAGATGGTGGACCACCGTTATTGGGACGTGAATGGATCAGAAAGATATGTTTAGACTGGCACTCCATTCAGGCACTGACGGTGGCTGGTAAAAAGGATGACGACGTCACTCCTGGATGATTGTCAACAATCTTAGCTGACACCAAAGAGGTATTTCAACAAGAACTGAGCACTCTTAAAGGCGTAACCGCCTCAATAAAAATAGAGGAGAATGCAATTCCCAAGTTTTTCAAAGCAAGACCGGTACCATATGCAATTCGCCCAGCCGTCGAGGCAGAGCTGGAGAATCTGGAGAAGGCAGGCATGTTATCTAAGGTAGACTGGAGCGAGTGGGCGACACCCATCGTTCCTGTCATGAAGAAAACGTTAAACAATAAGTCTGAGGAGCCAAGGAAGGTTCGCATCTGTGGGGACTTCAAGGTGACGGTGAACCCAGTCCTTCACACAGTACAATATCCTCTTCCAAGGATAGAAGATATCTTCGCCTCACTATCTGGAGGGAAGCGTTTTACAAATATTGATCGAGCACAAGCATATTTGCAGATGGAGGTTGAAGAATCCTCTTGGAAGTATCTCACGATAAACACTCACAAAGGCCTTTACCAGTATAATCGACTGGTATTCGGAGTAGCATCAGCTCCGGCGATATGGCAAAGAGCGATGGAACAAGTCCTGCAAGGGATTCCGGGGACTCAGTGTTACTTGGACGACATCCTAGTGACAGGTGAAGATGACAGTGAACACCTTGCCAACCTAGAGCAGGTGCTCACTAGACTACGTGAACATGGGCTATGAGCCAATCGCCCTAAGTGTGAGTTTTTTATGAAACAGATATCGTATTGTGGCCATGTGATTGATGAAGAGGGGTTGCATAAGTCCCCAGACAAAATTGAAGCGGTAGTTAAGGCTCCAGCACCTGAAAATGTGTCGCAACTGAGGTCATTCCTCGGATTGGTGAATTACTACCATAAGTTTTTGCCGAATTTGTCCACAATTCTGCATCCACTGAACGCCCTACTACGAACGGGAGTAGCATGGAAATGGAGCGATAAATGTAAGCGGGCCTTTCAGAAGAGTAAGGACCTAATCACTTCAAGAGAAGTATTGGCTCACTACAACCCATCACTACCGATAAGACTGGCGTGTGATGCGTCTCCCTATGGTGTTGGGGCGGTACTGTCACATAAATTCCTTGATGGTTCAGAGAGGCCGATAGCTTTTGCGTCACGCTCGTTAACTTCAGCCGAGCGTAACTACGCCCAGATTGACAGAGAGGCCCTCAGCCTGGTGTGGGGGGTGAAGAAGTTCAATCACTACCTGCACGGTCAGAAATTTACTCTACTAACTGATCATCAACCTCTCGTCTCCATTTTCAACCCTCAGATGGGCGTACCGATAATGACGGCACAACGGCTACAGAGGTGGTTCCTTTTCCTAGGGGCACACCAATATGACATCGAGTACAAAGGAACTAAACAGCATGGGAATGCTGATGGATTGTCGCGCCTACCGTTGCCGACGGTGGAAGAAGAACTGGCAGTGGATCCAGTGGAGTTATTCTACTCGACTATAGCCGAATGTCTCCCTGTGATGAATGCAAACATAGAAAAGGAAACACGAAATGACCCAACACTCTCCTGGGTCTATGATTTAACGGTGAAGGGATGGCCAGCACATGGCGAACCACTGCTGCCAGCATTCTCGCCGAGAAGAGAACAGCTGTCAGTGTGCAGAGGAACCTTGATGTGTGGATCCAGAGTAGTAATTCCCCCCAAATTGAAGGATAGAGTGCTCAATGAGCTTCATAAGGGTCGTCTGGGAGGGGTGAAAATGAAGAACTTAGCCAGAGCATTTGTGTGGTGGCCGGGAATCGATAGAGAAATCGAAGAGATGACCAAGAGCTGTACAGGATGCCAGAAGGTCCAAAACGCCCCACCACAAGCCCCTCTACATCCATGGGGGTGGCCCTCATCTCCATGGCAAAGGGTGCACATTGATTTTGCTGGTCCCTTTATGGACTCGATGTTTTTAAATGCGGTGGATGCAAATTCAAAGTGGCCAGAGGTAATAAAAATGTCCTCAACCACCACAGAAAAAACTATCACAGTTTTACGAACCATATTCGCCAGGAATGGGCTTCCTGAAAAGATTTGCTCTGACAATGGACCACAGTTTGTGTCTGAAGAATTCCGGAGGTTCTTAAAGAACAATGGTGTTAAGCATTACACATCCGCCCCATATCATCCAGCCACTAATGGATTGGCCGAGAGGTTTGTTCAAACATTCAAGAAGGATATCAAGGCAATGTGAAATGAAGATATACCCCTACAACACAAGGTGGATAACTTCTTGTTTGCCTACCGGAATGCGACACATGCGGTTACCAACCAAACTCCAGCCATGATGTTCTTCAATCGAAGACGACGATGCCGCTTGGATTTGGTTAAGCCAAACGTCAGAAGAGATGTGGAGAACAGGCAGTTTCAGAATATGAATGAAAGGCCGACCAGGAGTTTTAAGCTAGGTCAACCAGTTTTGGCCCGGGACTACCGCACAGAGAAATGGCAGCTAGGAACGATCTGTACACGGCAAAGCCCTCTAATGTATACCGTGGACGTTGGAGAGAGCATTGTAAGACGCACTGCTGACTAGATTCTAGAGTCACTGGAAAACTTCAACTCCACACCACGATCTGATACACCTGGCGATGAAACCGAAGTACCAATTGCATTTACCGCAGAATCGGCGATATTGGAAGCAGACGAACCAAACAACGACATTGATCCCGACTCAACCTTGCCAGAAGAACCTGATATCCCAAAGGGGTGTTATCCAGACAGAATCAGGAAGCCTCCTCAAAGACTGAACTTATAATTGCTTAACTTCAACCAATGTATCTAGCAACCGTAATTGTAATTAGTTATTATTTAGTGGTTAAATGAATGTTATGTACTGTTTATCTAAAAGGGGAGGAATTGTTGTGTATGTACCTTTAAGGGAATAACTGGTCTCAGACTGCAGTACCGGCAGTGACCACCCCTGTATAAAAAGCCCTAGCAGGCTTCTGTAGTTTCAGTATCCAGGTTGTCTCCATTCAGTAAAGACTTGTTATAATCAACTCCTGCAGTCCGTGTCACAATTATACACGGACATAATACCTCTCTCCTGTGTCCCTCGCTCCTGTGCACCTCTCTCCTGTGCACATCCCTCATGTGCCCCTCTTTCCGGTGCCCGTCTTTCCTGTGCCCCGCTCTCCTGTGTACCTCCGTCCTGTGCCCTTCTCTCCTGTGCCCCTCTCTCCTGTGCTCCTCTCTCCTGTGCTCCTCTCTCCTATGCACCTTCCTCCTGTGCATCTCTCTCCTCTGCGCCTCTCTCATGTGCACCTCTCTCCTGTGCACCTCGCTCCTGTGCACCTCTGTCCTGCGCACCTCTCTCCTGTGCTCATCCCTCCTCTGCACCTCCCTCCTGTGCACCTCCCTCCTGTGCACCTCTCTCCTGTTCACCTCCCTCCTGTGCACCTCCCTCCTGTAAACCTCCCTCCTGTAAATCTCTCTCCTGTGCACCTCTCTCCCGTGCGCCTCTCTCCCGTGCGCCTCTCTCCTGTGCTCCTCTCTCCTGTGCACCCCTCTCCTGTGCACCTCTCTCCTGAGCTCCTCTCTCCTGTGCAACTCCCTCCTGTGCTCCTCTCTCCTGTGCTCCTCTCTCCTGTGCACCTCTCTCCTGTGCTCCTCTCTCCTGTGCTCCTCTCTCCTGTGCAACTCCCTCCTGTGCTCCTCTCTCCTGTGCTCCTGTGCTCCTCTCTCCTGTGCTCCTCTCTCCTGTGCACCTCTCTCCTGTGCCCCTCCCTCCTGTGCTCCTCTCTCCTGTACAACTCTCTCCTGTGCTCCCCTCTCCTGTGCACCTCTCTCCTGTGTCCCTCTCTCCTTTGCCCCTCTCTCCTGTGCCCCTCTCTCAAATGTTCCTCTCTCCTGTACACCTCTCTCCTGTGCAGCTCCCTCGTGGGCCCCTCTCTCCGGTGCCCTTATTTCTTGTGCCCCTCTCTCCTGTGCACCTCTCTCCTGTGCCCTTCTCTCCTGTGCTCCTCTCTCCTGTGCACCTCTCTCCTGTGCCCCTCTCTCCTATGCACCTCCCTCCTGTGCACCTCTCTCCTCTGCGCTGTAAGGGGTTTTCGATCGACGAGGTCTCTCTCTCTCGCTCTAGAGGCCTCGCTCTCTTGCACAGTAATACACCGAGTGGTTCGACACACTCACCCCTTAGGTTCTATACACTGGATTTTGAGGCAGGAACTACAATGCAGAGAATACTCTATAGACCTAGTTTAATGAAACGAAATGAAATTTTATTGCATAGAGGAAAAATTGAATGTAAGCCAATAAGGTACATGGGAGGGAAAAACAAATCATAATACAGTACTAACCAACATATCTACAGGCATATTACGCTTTACAAGGTTCATCATGAAATAGGGAAACACGCGGAACATCGAGGGACAACAACTCATTGTTAATTATCCCCTAAATGCCCACCCCCTAAACCTAGCTAGATTAGATTATGAGGGGCCAGAAACATGCTCACCAACCCCAGTTAGAAACATAGATGTTTTGAAATCTGCGTTTTGGTCCTCTCAGTTGTCCTGTCTCCACGTGGTCGTTGGGCTGTAGGCGCAGCGGGCTGCCCAGGCTAATGGCGTCTCGACCACCTTAATTCAGCAGGACTCGCCGTCCATCATTTCACCCACCGGCTGTCTTCTTGGTGCTCCTGCATACAACGATGGTGGTCACAGTCTCGATTTTTCCGTGCTCCTGTGCACGACGCTGGTGGCTACCCGTTCTGTAAGACGTTTCGTCTCCTCTTCTCCTCGTCTCGTCAACAGCCCGGGGATTTTGTCGATGATCTCCCGATAACTACCCCGGGTCTCGTCTTCTTCTTCTGAGTCCGAAAAGGCCTTCTTCGGACCCCCGAGCAATCTCTCGAAATGACTGGCTCTTCCCAAGCTACCAAGCTAAAAGCTGCAAAAAGCTTCTGATGGCTACCGAAAAGCTACCGATGGCTACCCCGGGACTCCAGTTATACTTTTCCATGGAGGCCCTTATCTCCCGCCAAATCAAGATTAGTCTTTGTTTAACTTTTGGCGGGCTTGTAGCACAGCGGGGTGGCCTTTGTTTTTAAAGTATCTTCGGGATGGCCGGTAACTGCCATCTCTGGTCTGGAATGACCTTGTATTGTCTTTAATGTCCCTCTTCGAACTTGAATCTGTTCCCCTTTGTCTGGGTAAACATTTAGATGGCCTTTATCTACAGGCCGATCTGATCGGATCTGCATCCAATCTGTATGTATGGGGCTCTGTCTGGTTTCGTTTTCCCTGAAACTGCCTTCCAGAACCTACTGTGGGCTGAATCCACAAAAGCTGTCTGGGGACTGCAGGAACCATTTTAAAGTGTCCCAAAAGCAGGTCACGGGGTCTGGCAGCCATTTTGTGTGTCCCTTTTCCTGGGCTTCTTTTAAAACAGTCTTAAAAAAATTAAGGCCTTTTCTGCCAATGGACCCTTATATGACAATGTTCAATTTTGCGAATTCTACAGTCCCCCCTGATGATACTTGTCCCTATTCTGGGACATAATAGGACAGAATATCATAATTCTGGGTGAGCAAAATTTTCTGACTCTCCATAATCAAACCATTCCCTGTATTTACCTATCTATGACCCCACGA
>NC_140987.1:355268964-355271464 GCF_052327205.1 Somniosus microcephalus | reverse complement strand
CAGCTGTAAAAGCCGACCTTGTGAAACAGAAGAGGAAGCGCCACAAAAGACAAAATAAAAATAAGAAATGGTTTGACCACGAATGCAAAAATGCCAGAAAAGACCTGAGAAAAATATCAAACCAAAAGCATCGCCATCCAAACAATCCGGACCTACGTACTAGATACAATGAAACCCTCAAAAGATATAAACACACCATTAGGAACAAAACACAAAACTATACCCACAAAATACTCGAAGAAATTGAAAACTCCACCAATCCAAAACAATTCTGGGAAATGTGGAATAACCTGAGTACAACACAATCGCAAGCATTACCAATCCAAGATGGCGACATCTGGGGAACACATTTTGAAAACCTCTACAAAGACATCCCAATAAACGAAACAAACCCAAGTCAACATCAGGTCACAGAAAAACTCCACACATTAGAAGCAACAATTAAAGACAACCAAAACCCTCTAGACTCCCCAATCACATGGAAAGAACTGGCCACAAAAACAAAATCTCTCCACCTAAAGAAAGCCTGTGGCCCAGACAACATCAAAAATGAAATGCTCAAGTTCAGCAATATGGAGATGCAGGGTGCGGTACTCAAATTATTCAACATCATATTACGTTCAGGCTGTTTTCCCGATATCTGGTGCCAAGGACTAATCTCCCCCATATATAAAAGTGGAAACAAATCAGACCCAAATAACTACCGCGGCATCTGTGTCAACAGTTGTCTAGGGAAGTTATTCTGCAGTATTCTAAATAGTAGATTACTTGATTTTCTTAACAAACATAATATCCTCAGAAAAAACCAAATAGGCTTTCTTCCAAAACACCGCACCACCGACCATATCTATACCCTTCACACCCTCATTGAAAAACATATACACCAAACAAAAAATGGGAAAATATTCGCCTGTTTCATCGACTTCAAGAAAGCCTTTGACTCTATATGGCACGAAGGGCTCTATTATAAACTTCTTCAGTGTGGAATAGGGGGCAAAGTCTATGACCTTATTAAATCAATGTATCTGAAAAACAAATGCGGGGTCAAAATTGGAGACAAACACACCGATTTCTTCACCCAGAGAAGAGGCGTCCGGCAGGGCTGCAATTTGAGCCCGACCCTGTTCAACATATACATAAATGAATTAGCAGACATGCTGGAGCAAAGCGAGTCACCAGGTCTCCGTCTCCTGGATGGAGAAGTGAAATCCCTGTTCTATGCGGACGACCTGGTTCTGCTGTCTCCCACAGAACAGGGATTACAGCAACAACTAGACCTACTCGACAAATACTGCCAAAATTGGGCTCTAACAGTAAATCTAAAAAAAACCAACATCATGATTTTTCAAAAAAGGCCCAGATGTCAGGAAAACAAATACCAGTTTACCCTCAGTGATACCACTATAGGACACACTATGAGCTACACCTACCTTGGTCTAACTATTACAGCATCAGGGAGCTTCAGCATAGCAGTGAATGCACTAAAAGAAAAAGCCCGAAGAGCCCTATATGCAATAAAAAGAAAATTCTACAACATCCAAATCCCAATCAAAATCTGGCTCAAAATATTTGACAGCATAATCCTGCCCATTGCACTGTACGGTAGTGAAGTATGGGGCCCGCTAAATCACCAAAGCTACACTAAATGGGAAAAACACACAATAGAAGCCCTACATGCAGAATTCTGCCGAAGCATCCTTCGCACCCAAAGAAAAACGCCAACAAATGCATGCAGAGCCGAACTAGGCAGATACCCACTGATAATAAACATCCAAAAACGAGCACTAAACTTCCTAAATCACCTCAAATCTAGCTCCCCAGACACCCTTCATTTCAAAGCCTTTCAGACCCAAGAGCTAAACCCAGAAAAGAGTCCCCTGAGTCAGCTGCTACTGAAACTAAGTACTCAGCCGGACCCTGACCAGCCCCAGACCAACACAGCCGTCCAAACACCAATCCGAGTGAACCAAATCATTAAACAATGCAAAGAAACCTACCTGGAACATTGGAACAAAATAACCGAAAGCCAAAGCAGATTAGAATGTTACCGGGCCCTAAAAAGAGAATATAAACTGGCAGACTACCTCACGACCATCAGAGACACAAAACAGAGACAGACCCTCACCAGGTACAGACTAAGCGACCACCAACTGGAAATTGAAAAAGGCAGATACAAGAAATCCTGGCAGCCTAGAGAGAATAGAATATGCGATCAATGTCTGGCCGGCGAGGTTGAAACAGAAATGCATTTCCTCCTAAAATGCAGAAAATTCAACACATCAAGAAACATATTATTCAACAAGCTAAGCCAAACAACCCCAGATTTCAAGGAATTGGATGACCTGTCAAAATTGAGATTAGTCCTGGGAGAAGGAGACAGACCATACCTTGGGGCCAAATATGTAACAACATGTCACAACCTGAGGACTGTTTAAAATTAAGACTGTTTAAAATTAATATTGAACGTACCAAATGAAGTACAAAGACTGTTTAAAATTAA
>NC_140987.1:355212054-355268464 GCF_052327205.1 Somniosus microcephalus | reverse complement strand
CTCCCCCCCCCCCCACTCCTTCCCCCCCCCCCCACTCCTTCCCCCCCCCCACTCCTTCCCCCCCCCCCACTCCTTCCCCCCCCCCCACTCCTTCCCCCCCCCCCACTCCTTCCCCCCCCCACTCCTTCCCCCCCCCACTCCTTCCCCCCCCCCCACTCCTTCCCCCCCCACTCCTTCCCCCCCCCACTCCTTCCCCCCCCCACTCCTTCCCCCCCCCCCCCACTCCTTCCCCCCCCCCCCACTCCTTCCCCCCCCCCCCACTCCTTCCCCCCCCCCCCACTCCTTCCCCCCCCCCACTCCTCCCCCCCCCCCCACTCCTTCCCCCCCCCCACTCCTTCCCCCCCCCCACTCCTTCCCCCCCCCCACTCCTTCCCCCCCCCACTCCTTTCCCCCCCCCCACTCCTTCCCCCCCCCACTCCTTCCCCCCCCCCACTCCTTCCCCCCCCACTCCTTCCCCCCCCCACTCCTTCCCCCCCCCCACTCCTTCCCCCCCCCCACTCCTTCCCCCCCCCACTCCTTCCCCCCCCCACTCCTTCCCCCCCCCACTCCTTCCCCCCCCCCCCAACTCCTTCCCCCCCCCAACTCCTTCCCCCCCAACTCCTTCCCCCCCAACTCCTCCCCCCTCCCCCCCCCCCCTCCTTCCAAATTCAAATTCAAATCTCTTTATTGGCATGATAAGGTCCATCTTATGTTTGCCAAAGCATCATAATACATTTATGGTTGAAACACATAAACGCAGTTTCTATTCATATTGTATAAACAAGTATATCCCTGTGTGTATAAATATACAATCGCATTATTTATATATATTCTTTTTCTTAGTTTACTGGTTGTCCCCTCTGTTCATGGCAAGCTGTAAACATAGTGTGCCGCCAGTGTTACACAGCTTCTCTCCTCCCCCCAGTAGGAATGGGAGTTTTTGGTTGTCATTCAGATTTCTGAATTCATGGCATATTTGTGAGAATTTTTGGTAGAAATTCTCCCTGATGCCCTGATATTTTCCACAGGCTGTGAGGAAGTGCATCTCTGTCCTCCACCACTCCCTGACTGCAGTGAGAGGCATATCCTGTCTTCTCTTGGCAGCCTGGTCTGCCTGTGTCTGCCTTTTTTCGATCGCTAGGCTATGGTTCGCTAAGTCTGTACCTTGTCAAGGTTCTTCTCAGTTTTGTTATCCTTTACCATGGTCAGGTAATCAGCTATGTTGTATTGTCTGTTTAGGGCCAAGTAGCAATTGAGTTTGCTTTGGGTTTTTTGTTGTTTCTGCCCAATATGTCAGATATTTTTTCCTTTTGCTTAGCGACGATTGTGTTGGGTCGAATTCTTTGTGTTACCCTGTCACTGTCCTGGGGCTGGTTGTTGTTAGTAGTTTACTTCACTGAGTCCCAGGACTAGTTGACTGAGGGTATTCTTCTTTATGGTCAGCTCTTGGCATTTTCAGGGCGTCGTAGTGATAGCATTGGGGGTTGCTCATTTGTAGGTGATTCCAAAATTTGGTGGCTCTTTTTTGGATAGTGATTATTAATGGATATTGGCCTAGTTTCCGCCCTGCATGCATTGTTTACTGTTTTCCTTTGAGTCCGGAGGATACTTTTGCAGAATTCTGCATGTAGGAATCTCAATTGGGTGTTTGTCCCCATTTTGCAAATTCCTTGTTGTGTTAGCGGTCCCCATACCTCACTGCCATAGAGTGCAATTGGTTCAATTACTGATTTGAAAATTTTGAGCCAAATGCTAATTGGGATTTCTATTTGGATTGATTTTTTGATGGCATAGAAAGCCCCTTCTTGCTTTCTCTTTCAGTTTCATTCACAGCCAGTTTGAAGTTTCCCGTAGAACTGATTTTTAAGCCCAAGTATGTGTAGTTTAGTGGTTTGTTCAATTTTGGTTGTTCCTAGTGTGAAATTTATTTTGGGTCCCCTGATGTTTGGATCTTTGCTGGAAACACAAGGGACTTTGGTTTTTTTGGGGATTTATTGTCAGGGCCCAAGTCTGGCAGTACGACTCCAGCAGGTCCAGGTTCTGCTGTAGACCCCTCCTTAGTTGGTGACAAGCAGAACCAGGTCGTCTGCATAGAGGGAGGAATTTAACCTTGGATTCATATAGGGTGAGGCCGGGTGCTGTGGATTGTTCAAGTAGTTTTGCCAATTCATTTATGTAAATATTGAAGAGTGTCGGTGAGATTGGCGAGCCCTGCGTCACCCCCCCGCCTCTGTGGGAAGTATTTTGTTTGTCTCCAATCTTAACTGCACATTTGTTGTTTTGTATACATTGATTTAATTACATCATATGTTTTTTCCTGCTACCCCGCTTTCGATAAGTTTTCAGGAATAAACCGTCATGCCAGATGGAGTCGAAAGCCTTCTGGAAATCTATAAAGCATGCGTAGATTTTTGCTTTTGTTATGGTGAACGTGTTTGTCAATTAGGGTCTGTAGGGTGAAGATATGATCTGATGTTCTATAGTTTGGCAGGAATCCAATTTGGCTTTTACTCAAGACATTGTGCTCCTCAAGGAAGTTTTATAAGTCTTTTGTTTATGATGCTACAGAATACCTTCCCCAGGTTACTGTTTACACAGATGCCTCGATAGTTGTTTTGGGTCGATTTTGTCCCCACTTTTGTATATGGGCGTTATGAGTCCTTTGTTTCCAGATATCAGGGAAATAACCGACACTCAGAACCAAGTTGAAGAGTTTTTAGGATAGCCCAGTTTTCATTTTGTCGTCTGTGTGTTTAATCATCTCGTTTAGTATGCCGTCTGTCCCGCAAGCTTTTCCTGGTCGCAGGTCCTTGAGTTTTTCAAAAAGTTCTTTTTCTGTTATTATGGAGTCTAGCGGGTTTTGGTTATCTTTTATGGCCATTTCTAGCTTTTCCAGTTTTTTGCATATTTGGTGTTTGCTCTGGTCTTAGTGCGTTTTTTCTGGTATAATTTTTTCAAAGTGGTTTTACCCATGTGTCCCCCATTTTGAATGGCCAATGCGTCGTGTTGTTTTTTTGTGTAGTGTATTCAAGTTGTCCCAGAAACGATTGGAATCAATGGATTCCTCCATGGAGCTGAGTGTATTCTTAATATATTGCGCTTTTTTTTGGTTCTGAGTGTGTTTCTGTATTGTGTTAGTGTCTGACAATAAGTAAGGTGTAGTTCCTCGTTTTTCTGGATGTCTGTGTTTTTTGGTTTGATATTTTTCTAAGTTTTTTTCCCTCATGTTATGGGCAATCTGGGTCAAAACCATTTTTTCATAGTTTTTTTGTTTTGGGTTTGTTCTTGCGAGCTTTCAAGTTTTGCACTTGTTTGCCAAATTATCAAAAATATTGTTTAGGTTAATAACTGCCCGGTTTTACGCCTTCTTTATTGTGAGTGTATATGTTATCCAGAAAGGTGTCCCAAGAGAGCTTGAGTTGATGCATTGCTAATTGTTTTCTGGTATTTTTTCCGTCGTTTTTTGGCCCATCTGTACGATTTTTTTGGTGTTGTACAGTTTTATTGGGTTGTGTTTTCTATGTTTGTTTGTTTCTGTCTTTTTGAGATACATAGTAATTTGACTGTGATCTGACAGTGTTGTTTTGTGGTTTGACTGTGAAATGCTCTGAAAGAGGATGGGTCCAAAATCTGTAATCATGTAGTCCTACTGTGCTGCAGCCAAGAGGTGAGCAATAGGTCGATCTTCCTAGGAGGTCTCCTATGAAACCTACCATTGACAATGTACAGACCCAGGTTTTCGACAGAGCTGTAGTAGCTGTTTTTCCGTTGGTATTTGTCCTGCTTGTCGCAGTTATGCCTGTATGGAAGGGAAGGGATGTCAAAGTGGTTATTCCCCGAATACGTAATTGTTTTCTCTGATTATTGGTGAAGTCTGGTTCTTCGCCCGTTCTTGAATTGAGGTCCCCCACAGATCAACACGTTCCCCTGGGCCTGGTATTGGATAATTTCCCCCCTCCATGTTGGAGAAGGTGTCCCTCTTTAAAGTACGGGGAATCAATTGGAGGGATATAAAGTGCGCAAATGTAAAACATCTTGGGTGTTTGAGATAATCTCCCTCTCAATTTTTAGCCACATGTGGTTTTTCGCCCTTTTTTATAAGTTTGATGTAATTCTTAAGTTCTGTTTTAAACCAGATCAGTATGCCTCCGGAGTCCTCTGCCTTGGGTTACACTTGGTAATTTATTGGAGGGGACCACCAGCTCAGTGTACCCTTGGGGACAGCCAGTGTGTCCTTTTCCTTTATACCAAGTTTTCCTGTAAAATGATAATATCTAGATCTTTAGTTTTCATCTATGAACTCTGGGGTCCTACTCTTCACGTCCAGCACCGAAGAGCGTAGACCTTGGATATTCCAGGTCGAAATATATAAGGATTTCATGTTAAGTTTGATCTCTTTACTATGATAGGTTTAAAGAGTGGTACGTGTTTGTCGTGTCTAAGTGTGGGAAAAAAAAGATCACTTCAGTTGTCTATAAAAGTTAATACTATTTGGTTACAGTTCTTTCTATTAATTAGTCCCTTGATCCATAAGGCGGAAGTAGATGCTGCTGCACATCTGCTTATTGTCTCTTAATGGATTGTCCTCTGTCCTGAGGTATTGCGTACATCCTGTGCATCTCTCCCTCTGTCTGGCTGGGAGCGGTCCCTGTTCCCCTGTGGGACAGGAGTGGTGCAGGTCTGATATTGTTGTTTTGCATGGGGATCCTCTCTGGTCTCGGTTGGTGTGGTGGTGGTCCTTTGTACTGGTCCCTGATATGTACCCCCGCTGATCTCTGGTGGTCTTTCCCCCCCCCCCCCCCCACTCCTTTTCCCCCCGCCCCCCCCCCCCACACTCCTTTTCCCCCCGCCCCCCCCCCCACTCCTTCCAAATCGCTTTATTGGCATGACAAGTTACATCTTATGTTGTCAAAGCATCGGAAAAACATTCATGTTTGTTTCACAAAAATACAGATCTATCCATACAGTGTATAAACAGATATATCCCCTGAGTGTATAAATATACTTTCATATAATTTATATATACTCTTATCTTTAGTGGTTGTCCCTCTGTTTATGGCAAGCTGTAAACATAGTGTGCCGCTAGTGTTACGCAATTTCTCTCTTCCCCTAGTAGGTATGGGAGTTTTTTGGTCGTCATTCAAATTTCTGAATTGCCGGCATATTTTTTGTAATTTTTGGGTAGAAATTCTCCCTTATGCCCTGATATTTTCTACAAGCTGTGAGGAAGTGCATCTCTGTCTCCACCATTCCCTGACTGCAGTGAGAGCATATCCTGTCCTCCCTTGGTATCCGGGTCTGCCTGTGTCCTACCTTTTTCGATCGCCAGGATATGTTCACTAAGTCCTGTACATTGTCAAGATTATTCTCAGTTTGCTGTCCTTTACCAGGGTCAGGTAATCAGCCCATGTTGTATTGTCTGTTTAGGGCCAAGTAGCAACCCCTCCTTCCCCCCCCCCCCCCCCCCCCACTCCTTCCCCCCCCCCCCCTCCTTCCCCCCCCCCCTCCTTCCCCCCCCCCCTCCTTCCCCCCCCCCTCCCCCCCCCTCCTTCCCCCCCCCCCTCCTTCCCCCCCCCCTCCTTCCCCCCCCCCTCCCTTCCCCCCCCTCTCCTTCCCCCCCTCTCCTTCCCCCCCTCTCCTTCCCCCCCTCTCCTTCCCCCCCTCTCCTTCCCCCCCCTCTCCTTCCCCCCTCCTCCTTCCCCCCCCTCTCCTTCCCCCCCCTCTCCTTCCCCCCCCTCTCCTTCCCCCCCCTCTCCTTCCCCCCCTCTCCTTCCCCCCCTCTCCTTCCCCCCCTCTCCTTCCCCCCCCTCTCCTTCCCCCCCCTCTCCTTCCCCCCCCCTCTCCTTCCCCCCCCCTCTCCCTTCCCCCCCTCCTCTTCCCCCCCCTCTCCTTCCCCCCCCTCTCCTTCCCCCCCCTCTCCTTCCCCCCCCTCTCCTTCCCCCCCCTCTCCTTCCCCCCCCCCTCTCCTTCCCCCCCCCTCTCCTTCCCCCCCCCTCTCCTTCCCCCCCTCTCCTTCCCCCCCCTCTCCTTCCCCCCCCCTCTCCTTCCCCCCCCCTCTCCTTCCCCCCCCCTCTCCTTCCCCCCCCTCTCCTTTCCCCCCCCTCTCCTTCCCCCCCCTCTCCTTCCCCCCCCCTCTCCTTCCCCCCCCCTCTCCTTCCCCCCCCTCTCCTTCCCCCCCCCTCTCCTTCCCCCCCCTCTCCTTCCCCCCCCCTCTCCTTCCCCCCCCTCTCCTTCCCCCCCCTCTCCTTCCCCCCCCCTCTCCTTCCCCCCCCTCTCCTTCCCCCCCCTCTCCTTCCCCCCCCTCTCCTTCCCCCCCCCTCTCCTTCCCCCCCCTCTCCTTCCCCCCCCCTCTCCTTCCCCCCCCCTCTCCTTCCCCCCCCCTCTCCTTCCCCCCCCCTCTCCTTCCCCCCCCTCTCCTTCCCCCCCTCTCCTTCCCCCCCCTCCTCCTTCCCCCCCTCTCCTTCCCCCCCTCTCCTTCCCCCCCTCTCCTTCCCCCCCTCTCCTTCCCCCCCTCTCCTTCCCCCCCCTCTCCTTCCCCCCCTCTCCTTCCCCCCCTCTCCTTCCCCCCCCTCTCCTTCCCCCCCCTCTCCTTCCCCCCCTCTCCTTCCCCCCCTCTCCTTCCCCCCCTCTCCTTCCCCCCTCTCCTTCCCCCCCTCTCCTTCCCCCCTCTCCTTCCCCCCCTCTCCTTCCCCCCCCCTCTCCTTCCCCCCCCCTCTCCGCCCCCCCCTCTCCGCCCCCCCCTCTCCGCCCCCCCCCCTCTCCGCCCCCCCCCCTCTCCGCCCCCCCCCTCTCCGCCCCCCCCCTCTCCGCCCCCCCCCTCTCCGCCCCCCCCCTCTCCGCCCCCCCCCTCTCCGCCCCCCCCTCCTTCCGCCCCCCCCCTCCTTCCGCCCCCCCCCCTCCTTCCGCCCCCCCCCTCCTTCCGCCCCCCCTCCTTCCGCCCCCCCTCCTTCCGCCCCCCCCTCCTTCCGCCCCCCCTCCTTCCGCCCCCCCTCCTTCCGCCCCCCCCTCCTTCCGCCCCCCCCTCCTTCCGCCCCCCCCTCCTTCCGCCCCCCCCCTTCCTCCGCCCCCCCCCTCCCTTCCGCCCCCCCTCCTTTCGCCCCCCCCCTCCTTCCGCCCCCCCTCCTTTCGCCCCCCCCTCCTTCCGCCCCCCCCCTCCTTCCGCCCCCCCCCCTCCTCACTCCCTCCCCCCCCGGTCGCTCTCTCTCTTCCCCCCCCCCCCGTCGCTCTCTCTCTTCCCCCCCCCCCCCCCCCAGTCGCGCGCCCACTTTCCCCCCCCCCCAGGTCACGCGCCCTCTTTTCCCCCCCCCCCCCCCCCCCCCCCAGTCGCGCGCTTCCCTTCCAACAACAACATGCCCTCGAAAAAGCCTCGGCACCGCCGGGCACTCCAGCTAGTGTATATATAGATATAATAAAAGGACAGTGGTGTCTGTCCGGGCATCACTCAAAAGTTATAGAGCGTACCTACACATATGTTATATCAAAAGAAAGGTTATGATTAGGAGGGGTGTCCTCGGCGTATTTACTTTTTTGGTCAGACAAAAATTGTTCGGACAGCAGACAAAAAACTTTGGCCAACCGCTAATGAGCGGAATTTTGAATCATACGGGGGAAATCCGCTCATTAGCATTGATTGATGTGATGATTGACCAATCCTACGGGGGGAACACGCTGCGTTACGGGGGGGCGTTTCATGGCGTGTGTGGGCGGGACCTAATCCTTCAAACTGAAAAGCAAGCGGCGGCCATTGTTGTTTGTGATGGAGCAACTCTGCCTCTGTCCGACCATGGGCCCCCAGTCGCACCCTCACCCTCCTCCTTCTCTCCGCTTTCTCCCCTCTCTCGTGTCACTCCGGCCTCTCCGCTCGCGGGTTGTTTTGCATCCATGGTGGATGAGCTGCCTGCAGGCCTCAGGCCTCGAAGCCTCGGCCCTCTCCTCGCCAGCCACGCCCGAGCTAGGCACCGCCCGTCCCGCTGAGGCCCGATTCGAAACCAGTGGCCCGCCATCGCCGCCATCTTGGTAAAGGCTGGCCTCCTCCTTCTCTCCGTTTTCTTCCCTCTCTCCTGTCACCCGGGCCTCTCCGCTCTGCAGGATGTCCACTGCCGAGCTCTTCGGGTCGGAGGGAGCTGGAGCTCAGCTCGGGGTGACTCGGGCCAGGCCTCGGGCGCTACGCCGCTCACTGGGTCTCCGCCGCTTTTCTCCCCTTCTCTCCTGCCACCCCGGGCCCTCGCGGAAGTAGGAGCAGCGATGATGGGCCGGCGGGGAAGGAGCGGCTGCGGTCGCTGCCCTTCGCCCGGAGGCCTCGCCTACTTTGACGGCCATTTCGAGCGGCTGTGCCAGCGCCGGCTTGCCCTGCCTCCGAGCCCGAGTGGCGCCGGGTGCTGGAGGCCTCTGCTCCGCTGCGGGGCTGCACCGCCCGGGCTCGCTCTTGCTCGGGCCGCCGCACCATGGCGCTGTGTATTAAAAATCCAGATAATTGGGGAAACAGTTTATCTGCAGTCGAGGTTTTTGTATTTAAGTGTTGTGTTTTGGATCAGAGATTCCACACAAAAGGAGTGAATGGGGTGGGGGGGAGGGAGTACTGCAAGCTTCTATTGGAATTTATGCTTGGACAGCGTCTGAGTTCATGAAGCCAGACAAAGATAACTGTGTTCCTTAAGAATATTTCTTTTTTGAAGATATCATTGTTGGATTTTTCTAATTTTTGAGAAAAACATTTTCATAAGTTAAAACCAGACTCTGTTTCCACAGACCCTAATTACAAGAAAAATTGGGGCCCTATCAAGGAGCCAGTTAAAATAATCTTGACGTGTGTCTTCATTAATTCCCAATTCTTCTCAAAATTGGGGTTTGTTTCCCCAATTTTTCTCCTTTTTACGCTCCTGAAAGGCACTAACTCCTGCTGGAGCACAGATCCATAGGCACTCTCAGTGCTGCAATGAAGTGGCTCTACTTCACGTGTCCAGCCTTGACATTGAGTGTCCGTCAGGCTATTCAGTTGTGAAATGTATTGAGCCTGAGCCTGAGCCCCCCTTTCCTCCCCCCCACCCCCCCCCCCCCCCACCCCTTGATAGATGAGTTTTAAAAATTATGGAGGGATGGGATAGAGTATTAAAAAATAACAGACTTTTTCTAGTGTTTGAGGAGTCTAGAATGAGAGGGGCATAGCTATAGGGATATAGAGATTTAGGACAGAGGGACAGGAGAAACCTTTTTTACACAATGTTGTGAGGCTGTGCAATGTACTAATGGAGTTAGTGATTGAAGCAGGGACATTTAAAAAATAGGGCAGATAGGGTGGTTGAAAAGAAAGGGGGAATAAAAAAGATTTAGGAACAGGGTAGGCACGTGGGATGTGGGATTACTGCTCCTGTGGAGGATAAATACCAACACTGAACAGGTTGGACCGAAGGGGCCTGTTTCCATGTTGTAATTTCTGAGTAATTCTATGAAAACCATAGGTTAGAAGATTTTGCCTCTTAAATTGTTGCAGCATCCTAAAATCTTCTGATTTTGGGTGTTAAAAAGCATGATCTTTCATACACTTGATTTTAGGAAGTAAGATCCCTTTTTCCACTTGCAATGTTACTTGACCCCAACCAAGGTGATTCATTCCATCATGTGGATTCATTCTTTCATTTATTCCTTTTGGACAGATTAGTAAGGGGACTATAAATCAGGTTTATAATTAGTTAGTGATGACCCGGTAGCTTGTTAGATGCTGTAAATTAAAAAAAAATAAAAAAAATAAGACACTAGATGTAAATGGCCTTGGGGACATTCTCTTAAGTGTTCCTTAGCTACCCAGATAATAAGACCCCATCCGTACTGATAACCTTGGCTAGTGTAGATTTACCTGGCACCAGGCACTAATTGGAAATAGCTGGCAGTTTTCAATAGTCCTTTGTTCAACTCATCTTTCTATGAGTCAGTTTTTCCCAGAGTTTTAATATTAGCTTTATTGGTTTTCCCAGAATTCAGCAGTGTGGTTTTTGGCCACATGCGTGTGCAATAAAATCAAGTGTCCAGAACGCTATTCGGCTTTGAAGGGCATCACAGTTCAGCATGATCCTGCACTCACTCCAAGTTTGCATGGAAGCACTTTCTAGCAGGGCTCATATGACAGTGATCAGGAAGTACTCTGGCTGAGTTTTCTCTTCCATAGCCCAAGAACACTGGAATGAATTATGGCACTGCTGCCCTGACTCCGAATAGCTAACTCAGAAAATAGATCATTGAATCAAGCTTGGAACCTTATGGTCTATCCGGATTAGCACCAACCTGGTGATACCTTTACCAACTAACCCATCAGGGAAGTTGAAGTTCATCCTGTTTGGTTTTTTTTTCAGGGGGTGTTCTTACCAATTTTCTCTGGTAACTTTTCTCCCCATTTCTGCTGAAAGAGTTGAATTCCTGTTGGGGGTGCAGTTACATGGGCCCTGAGCACCTTCTGGTACCTCACCCAAATGAACATTGGTGCTGAGTGTTGTCGGGTCATCACAGCTTTGCCTGTCATCACCTGTAATCCACATATACGCACTTCCAGTAAGTATGGCTGGATTGCAGTCCGAAGTGGGGGGGCGTCTTGGTGGATATTTTCCTTCCCTTTTTTTCTGTTATCCACCCCCCCCCCCCCCCCCCCCACAAGAACTAAAAACCTTTCCAATCTAAATGACTTAGTATCACACCATGCTATGCATTTGACTACAGGACCTGAAAGGGAATTATCTCTACCTGTATATTAAAAAAAAAAATCAGTCCTAGAGTTCATGAGAAGTGTTTGCTAATATGTTCTGCATGTTTTTCTCGAAGGGTCCAGTTCTTATTGGCAGCAGTCACGGAGGGGTGAACATTGAAGATGTGGCAGCAGAGACCCCAGATGCCATTATCAAAGAACCAGTGGACATTATGGAGGGAATTAAAAAAGAGCAGGCTGTCAAGGTACTTTTACTTATCTGTTTGATAAAGGGACGAAGTAATAAGCATTTTGACTACTTATTTCATTTGATTTTGATTCTGGAGAATTCTCATCTCAAAATGGTGGGAGATTATAATTACCCAAACTGTGTTTTTCATTCTTTTAAAATGATTATGGAAAGCAAGCATTCTGAAATGAATTTAGTTAGAAATAATTAAAATGTAGATACAGGCATGTTCATTTGCTTGCTTCCTACACAGCCTTTATGGATTCAATCTAGAGAAAAAGAACATTTGGAGAAAGAGAAATTTTAAAATAAAGTGGACTGATGAATCTCTGCGGAGGATGACAAGTAGACTGTCTTAATAAATTTGTATTTTAGAAACAATTTCTGCAAGTTTCAATAGGGGATCAGAGGAGAAGAAAGTAAACAAGAACTAAAACTGCCAGCCCCCTGTAGGCTTTTGTTTTAATCTTAATGTACATTGTTCCCGGGACTATTATATGTTGACCGTTGCACTTCATCTCAACATTGTTTAATTTGAATTATAATTAACATGGGATTCTTTTTGCTCCATCAACTTTTTCCATTTTTCTGTTTTGCTGCTTAATAAGCTGAGGGATAGAACTCTTCCATTTCAGACACTCGTTGTCGGCATAAAGCAAGTCACTGAGAACACAATAAAAATGTAGAGGAAAGCTCTGCTCCCTCAGCAATAGTGCTGGAAGAGTATCCTCTACAGCCCAGAATGGTATTTCAGCCATTTCTTATCCAAACCACCCTTTGGCCAAGCTGAGTGACATTCCCTACTTGGTGCAGGGCTAAGGGAAGTTTAGGCTGATGGTCATAGTCATAATGGCACAGAAGGATGCCATTCGGACCATCGAGTCCACGCCTGCTCTCTGCAGAGCAATCCAGTCAGTTCCATTCTCCCGCTCTATCTCCGTAGTCCTGCAAGTTTATTTCTCTCAAGTGCTTATCCAGTCTCCCTTTGAAAACATTGAGTGTCTCCGCTTCCACCACTTCTGTCGGCAGCGAGTGCCAGGTCCTCACCACTCGCTGCGTAAAATTGTTTTTCCTCACATCCCCCCCTGTATCTCTTGCCCAAAACCTTAAATCTGTGTCCCCTAATCCTTGTACATCAACTAGTGGGGACAGCCTTTTCCCGTCTAGCTTATCCAAACCCGTCATAATCTTGTACACCTCTATCAAATCACCCCTCAACCTCCTTTGCTCTAATGAAAACAAATCCAGCTTCTGCAAGCTGTCCTTGTAGCTAAGATCCCCCATCCCCAGAACCATTCCAGTAAATCTCCTCTGCACCCTCTCAAGTGCCTTCCCATCTTTCCTAATGTGTGGTGACCAGAACTAGACGCAATACTCCAGTTGTGGCCTAACCAGCGCTTTATAAAGGTTCAGCATAACTTCTCAACTTTTGTACTCACTACCTCTATTTATGAAGCCCAAGATCCCATATGCTTTGCTAACCACTCTCTCAATGTGTCCTGCCACCTTCAGGGACCTATGCACATTAACTCCCAGGTCCCTCTGTCCCTGCAGACTCTTTAAAACTCTTTAAAACTGTGCCATTAAGTGTATATTGCCTCTCCCTGTTCCTTCTGCCAAAATGCATCACCTCACACTTCTCTATTAAATTCCATCTGCCCATTCTGCTAGCCTTTCTTTGTCCCGTTGCAGTTGATTGATGATATCCTCATTGTTTGCCACCCTCCAAGTTTGGTGTCATCGGCAAATTTAGAGATTCTACTCTGTATTCTAATATCCAGGTCATTTATATATATCAAAAAAAGCAGTGGCCCCAGCACTGACCCTTGGGGAACACCACAGACTACCATCCTCCAATCTGAAAAACAGTTGTTATGAATCTTATGATCCATGAAGAAAGACTCATGAAATAACACTGGACAGCCAGCTGGTGGTCCAAGGAGTATAAATACTCGGGCGTGGGCCCAGATTGCCCAGGTCATTTTGTAAACGGGAACTAGTGAAAGATAACTAGACCTCAATGTTCTGAAACAAGTTGATTAAAGCCTTGCTTTATACTCAAACCAAGTGCGTAGTGAGTTTTATTACGTCAACAGCCATTTACCACAACTTGCTGTTTTCTGTCCTTAAGCCAATTCCTTATCGAAGCTGCCACTGACCCACCTATTCCATGAGCCTCAATTTTGTTAACCAGCCTTCTGTGTGGTACTTTGTCAAACGACTTCCGAAAATCCATGTAGACAACATCCATTACATTCCCTTCATCAATCCTCCCTGTTACTTCATCAAAAATTTAATTAGATTAGTCAACACGATCTGCCTTTTACAAATCCATGTTGGCTCTCCTTAATTATCTTAAACCTCTCCAAGTGCCTGTTAATTTTTTCCTTGATTATTGTTTCTAAGACTTTACCCACCACTGATGTTAAACTGACCGGCCTGTAGTTACCAGCATTGTCCTTGCACCCTTTCTTGAACAATGGTGTCACATTTGCCACTTTCCAATCCTCAGGCACCTCCCCCGCATCTAGGGAAGATTGGAAAATTATGGCAAGCCCTTATGCTATCTCCTCCCCCAATCCCCTTAGCAACCTGGGATGCAAGCCATCTGGACCAGGTGACTTATCCACTCTAAGCATACCCAGCCTTTCTCGTACATATCCTGTCTTATCAATTTTCACCCCTTCCATTGCTTCTAACTTTTCCACTTCTACCGATATTTTGTCAGCATCCACCTCCTTAGTAAACACCGATACAAAGTACTCATTGAGTATTCTAGCCTTGCCCTGTGCCTGTAAGCATATATCGCCTTCTTTGTCCCTAATAGGCCTCTTACTACCCGCTTACTGTTTACATGCCGGTAGAAGATTTTTGAGTTCCCTTTTATGTTAACCGCCATTCTACTCTCATTCTCTGCCAATCTTATTTTTATCTTCACTTCCCCTCTCAACTTAATGTATTTGGTCTGGTTCTCCTTTGAAGAATTCACCTGACATGCATCATACACCCTTTTTTTTGTTTCATCATGGTGCTCAAACTCCTTTCACATAGGATGAAAGTCTCCTCTGTCTGCTGGCCATAAGGGTCCTATCAGTCTAGGCTAGATTTGAGCTTGTGTCTCCAAAAGTGGAAGACCAGTGTCTAATCCACTGCACAGTCTAGTTCCTCTGTCAATTGGTTGATAAGTATTTTGTTTAAATAGCAAACGGCACTACCTTTGGGAGGTATTGGCTTGAAAGGTCTGTTCAAATCTCCACTTATACTGAACTGAATTAAGATGTGCAGTTGATGCCGAATCATTCCAGGTTTATTACTCTCTACTAATTTTAATTCAGCTCGTAATAGTTGGCCTCAGTAATTCATTCGGACCAGTATCCTCCTCGGCACCTGTCGTTTAAACAAAAGAAAACAGAAATTAACATAGCTGTGTTAACATAAATAATTGTAACAAATATTTAGTTATTGCTTTCTTTAAAAGCATGTTTGAGAGGTGAAGTAAATTTGATATTTTGTGCCAGTACTTTATCACTTTTTACTGTAAATAATGTCAAAGGCGCTCGAGAGACAATTGAATGACCCAGGTAGCATTAGTAAAATGAAATTGGAAACCATGAGAAATTGAAGGGCATTTCAATGCTAAATAAAACTCCACTCAAAAGCAAATAAACTTATACTTTAAAATGTTAGCATTTATGAGTTGTCAAAACAGAACTGCACTAGTTGAAATATTTACATTTATATTCAGTAAACACAAGATTGTAAGAAATTGGCCTGTCTTTTTGTAGCTCCTTCAGTGTTTCTTTACAGCTGCATTACGGCACCATCCTATCCAGTACCTGTTTTTGAGTCCAAATTACTGATGAGATGTGACAGAATTAAGCATTTTTTCCTAGTTTTAACTTGTTAGTCGTTCCTTTTAATGGTTACAGTACATAGATCATGCAAATCCATTGGCAGGATAGGCATACCAACGTCGGTGTTCTTGCTCAGGCCAACATCCCCAGCATCGAAGCTTTGACCACGCTCAATCCGCTCCGCTGGACGGGTCACATTGTCCGCATGCCCGATATGAGACTCCCAAAACAAGCGCTCTACTCGGAGCTCTGGCACGGCAAGAGAGCCCCAGGTGGGCAGAGGACACCCTCAAAGTCTCCTTGAAAAAGTGTAACATCCCCATCGACACCTGGGAATCCCTGGCCCAAGACCGCACAAAGTGGAGAAGAAGCATCTGGGAAGGCGCCGAACACCTCAAGTCTCTTCGCCTGGAGCAAGTGGAAGTCAAGCGCAAGGAGCGCATGTCAACCCAAGCACCCCACCCACCCTCCCCTTCAACCACAGTCTGCCCCACCTGTGACAGAGACTGTAGGTCCTGCATTGGACTCATCAGTCACCTGCAAACTCATTTTTAATGTGGAAGCAAGTCATCCTCGGTTCTGAGGGACTGCCTAAGAAGAAGACAGTACATAAGGGGCCAGAAATTAGGATCGGGGGCTTGCCGCGCGTGCAAGCCCCCGATGTGCACTCACCCGGCGCGCCGACATCTGAAGCCTGGGCCTGCTTGGAATTCCTGTCACTGGCCCGGTTCAGATGTCGGCGCGATGTGCTTGCCTGATCCAGCGGCGTAGTTAGTGCGATGTGCTGGCTGGGATCAGGTGAGCACTGTGCAGCCAATCGGGGGAGGGGAAACTTCATTCATGAGTTTGATAGTAAGAACTGTCAAACTCATGACCTCTGAACCCCTAGGAGGAAATGCCGGTTTCCCGTGCATGCTGAAATCCGGCACTTCCAACGGGCCCACGCGTGAGTACACCGTCCGTACTCACGAGTTGGGACCGGAATTACTGGCCCAAGATGTGCAAAAACCAGCTGCATTCAGGATATGTCCCCAGGCTAATTCGATGCAAGTGGTGTGAGGACCTGTGTTGGATGTTTGAGGGAGGGGCCAAGGTACACAATTTAGACAAAAATATATTGTGAATCGCTCAGTTATGTGCATCATTGAAAGTTCCTTTTTGAATTTAGCTGACAGTTATTCAAATTTAAGAGCCTGCTAACTGAGGCTTATTTATGAGCCTGAGTAGTTTGGTAATCTTTGGTAAAAGCAAAATACCATGGATACTGGAAATCAGAAATAAAAACAAAATGTTGGAAATACTCAGCAGGTCAGGCAGCATCCGTGGAGAGAGAAACAGAGTTAACGTTTCGGGTCAGTGACCTTTTGTCAGAACTGGAAAAAGTTAGAGTTGTAACAGGTTTTTAAGCAGGGGCAGGGGAAGGGGGAAGGGGAGGAAAGAACAAAAGGGAAGGTCTCTGATAGGTTGGAAAGCAGGAGAGATTAAAAGACGAAAGGAATAATGGTGCAAGGCAAAAGGAGATGGTAATGGGACAAGTTAAGAAACAAAAGATGAGTCTAGATGAGCATAAATGGAAATGGCAGAATCATCAACAGCTGCCATGTGGAAAAAAAATAGGGGCAGTGGTTATGATCTGAAATTGTTGAACTCGATGCTGAGTCCAGAAGGCTGTAAAGTGCCTAATCGAAAGATGAGGTGCTGTTCCTCGAGCTTACGTTGAGCTTCGTTGGAACAGTGCAAGAGGCCGAGGATGGAGAGGTCAGAGTGGGAGTGGAGCGGAGAATTAAAGTGACAGGCGCCCGGAAGCTTGGGGTCATGCTTACGGACTGAATGAAGGTGTTCCGCAAAGCGGTCACCCAATCTGCCTTTGGTCTCCCCAGTGTAGAGGAGACCGCATAGTGAACAGAGAGTACAGTATACTAAATTGCAAGAAGTACAAGTAAATCGCTGTTTCACCGAGAAAGGAGTGTTTGGGGCCTAGGACGGTGGGAAGGGAGGAGGTAAAAGGGCAGGTGTTGCATCTCCTGCACTTGCACGGGAAGGTGCCGTAGGAAGGTGAGGGAGTGTTGGGGTGATTGAGGAGTCGACCAGGGTGTCGTGGAGGGAGCGGTTCTTTCAGTCTGCTGAAAGGGGAGAGGAGGGGAAGATGTGTTTGGTGGTGGGACCACGCTGGAGATGGCGGAGGATGATCCGTTGAATGTGGAGGCTGGTGGGGTGAAAGGTGAGGACAAGTGGAACCCTATCGTGATTCTGGGAGGGATGGGAAGGGGTGAGAGCAGAAGTGCAGAAGATTATTGGTAATCTTTGAGTTGTTAAAACTTTTGTAGAGATTTGGCAAGCCCAGTTAACTCCCACACTTGGTAAGAATATAAGTAGCAAAGAATAACTTCATATATGCAATTTAGTATAGACGTTGCAAGCCATTCATTATTTTCCTTTGCAAGGAGATTAGCAGAATCAAACATTTACTATAAATTTACACACATTACTACTGTTTATTTGACAGTTAAAGTTTATAATACGGTCTGATGTTGGTGAGGGAGAGTGGGACTAATTGGATCGGTCTTTTAACTAGCTGGCACAGGCACGGTGGGCTGAATGGCCGCCTTCTGTATCATTCTATGATATTCTGCTGTTTCTTGAAGATGTGCAAGATCCCGCGAAGGCATAGCATAGATCCAGTAGCTAATGCAAAATCTTTTCTTTTTCTTATCCTGGGCACATTATCAAAACTTACCAAGATAGCAGGAACAGTGAAGATACTTGAGGCCTTAAGAAACTAAGACTATCTACAAAAGCTTAACATGCATCAGTTTTTCAGAAAATTCCTACTGATCTTTAGCAGAATGACATGATTATAAATTGGAAAACAAAATAATTTTCATGCAATATCCCTTCCTAATAATAATGCAAAAGAAGATATCTCAATCTCTGTTACTGTTTCTGAAATCTAATGTGAGCAGTAGATCTAGCAGGCGTATCTGGGAAATTTTATTTTTAAGCTACGTTTAAAATCAGATTTATTTTCATCTTTTGAGCATACTCAATTGATGGTGAATTTATCAAATTCGTATTTGGAGCTCTAGGGTAACAATATATTAGTACAACCTTGAAGCAAGAGAATTTTTCAAGAAAAGTAGAAGAGGAAGAGACAAAATACAGATTTTTCACCAAAAAGACTGAAGGAAGATATAAAACTTGAATCGTTTAACTGCATAGGATCCAACAGAGATACGGTATTTATCATATACATGAAAAAATCCATTCCATTTGTTAGGGTTTTCCACACATTAGTATTCTACAAGAGCAACGATATTTCATTAAACCAATAGTTGTACAACACCTGTCCCCGATAGATTAATCCTGCTTCTCAGTATTACACAGGCAGCTGGAAAACCACCTACAGACCTCAAATCAAATTTAAGTATAGTGGAAGGCAGCATTTAGCTCCATTGTAAAGTGGTGCCCTCCCTTTCAGAAGATTGCAAATTTGAATCGAAGCCTGAACTAACGCTCAAATTGGAGTCCTCTCATTTTGAGCTGGGGTGGTTTTAGGTCAGCATATTGGAAGGTTGCATAGGATACTCTTTAAACAAACTAAGCTTGCCTATATATCATCTAGGTACATCTCTGTTCATTTACAGATTTTGCATTTACTTAACTAAGGTTGAAAGATATTTAGTGAGCATGTTAAAATGTGCCGTGTGTTGTATTTAGTTTCAGTTAACATTATGCTAAACAAAACAGTGCTGAATGCCGCAATCCACCAAGCATAACTGATAGCAAAAAAACTGACTCCCAGCTATAACATCTTAATTTGTTTAATTTAATTCTATCCCATTTCATAATGTTTTTCATGTTGTTTGACCATATTATGCTAGCTGAGAGCATACTAGAATTTTAAGATTGCTGAACACGTATATAGTCCAATTATGCTAAGCTGGCAAGCAAAGTACTTCCTTTATCCAATCACTCAAGTCCTTACAATGGCTTCAGTACACAGCTAAAGCAACTTAATGTTAAAAAAAAATAAAAAATGTTGTTCCCGAGTTTACTGTTTCTGAAACCGTGCATATCTGTGTGCCAGCAGTCTTCACCTTTGGGTGGTCCTTACTTTCACTGCTGGGGATGAGGGGGGAGAGCTGAGCTGTGCTCAGCTGAAAACCCACAGTTCAGTAACTAGCCTCTGAAATGCAATGAAGATGGAAAGTTTTAAAAATAAAATTAAACTTTTAATAAGTTCCACATAGAATTGTTTTTTGCACATAAATGCATAATGATAAGGCCTTATCTGGAGGAGACCTACTAGTACCCTTCATTAAGAATGCAGACACTGATTCTAATTAACAGTAATGTTTTTTTAAGTGTTCAGAAAGCAAACTCATTGACCCATTTAACCATAAGCTTGCCTTTGGTGAGAAAAGGCTATAAATATTTTAATGGAAGTGCCAAGGGCTGAGTCCATTGTATTGTAATGCAAAACCTGCTTGAACAACACAGCCTAATATTGTGCAGATAAAGCAGCAACCTCGTCTTGAACCTTAGACTAACAGTTGTTCAGTTAGAATAATGAAGTGTACTATACACAAATAGATATTCTTTCTAAATATGTATCCCAACTGTTGTAACTGGGCATCCATTAATTGGCATTTACTACAGTAGTACAAACGTCTCTCAGCAAAACCTTCAATTGCCAGTCACTTGGTCTCATTATAATATTACAAAGTTCTCGAGAGCTTTTGCTAGTTCTTATGAAATAGAGGGAGGGATGCACAGTTCTCGGGCACTGAGGCAATGTTTGGAATTAGACAACTACATTCCGAGTCTCCTTTGTATTGGAATTGCACTCCTGTATGTTTTAAGGCTGCAGTGATCTCAATATTGGAGCAGGTTTGGGAAGGAGTCAGTTATGAAGCTTGTTCACCAGTATACAGTAAATATTTACAACATCACTTTTAGTAGATGGCACTAAATTTCTCTTATTTCTTAATCAATTTAATATTTCTTGAGAAAAACCAAAAACTGCTGGAAATGTGCAGCACAGCATTCAGCATTCAGCATCTGTGACGAGAAAAACCAGGTTTTGACAGTGCAGGCACGTACCCGTCAACCCAAAACATAGTGTGTGTTTGCTTTCCACGGATGCAGATTGCTCTGCTGCGTATTTCCAGCATTTTCTGTTTTTATTTCTGCTCTCCTGTATTTGCAGCTATTTCAATTTATCGCTGGAGAAATGTCTGTTGACAACATGTGTATTGCAGTAATTAAATAACAGCCCTATAAATACATTGAGAACAGTTGCATATGTATGTGAAGATATTTACTAACCCCTCATTTAGCTCTGTGAAGACCTATCAAAATGTATAAATGTTTCAATGTTATAATGGAGCTGGTCAGGAGTTGCATTTGTGAATAAACGAGAGATAATTCTGATTGACCTCTGGTGAATGGTTTGTTGCATGGAGAGAAGTATGAATGTGAAAATCTTATCATGGAAGAGATATCAGTGGCCAAAGAATGAACTCCATTCCAAGCCTAGAAATTCTGGTTAGGCAACTGTGCTATGCTGGGGAGGGGTGGGTGAAACTTCAACCTGTTAGTCTCTTCTGACTTGACTCTGCCCCAAATCATGTGGATGGGTTATATGCTTAAAAGGGGTGGGCACCCATGGTATTTTCCTGCAGCCAAGTAGAGCACTGAAATTTTGGAGTATCACCTTGCAGCTCCATTGGGGGATGAGGGAAAAGCAGTGAGCTGGTCTGGCCAAAGTGGCAGAAGATACCTAATGGCAGTAAGTGCTCGCTGGTTGCATTTAGGAAATGGGATTGTGAGCCCCTCTTATTGCATTTTCATAGCAAGTATGGCTGCATCATACAGGTGTACTTTCTGTTGGCCAATCCCAACCCTTACTGATGCCACAATGAGGGGCGGGGCGGGGCGAAGAAGAGTGGATGGAAGAAGCTCCCTATCTTTTCTAACCCCAGTTCCAAAGTAGTTGCACTGTGATTCTGAAATTTTATGAGTTCCATGCACTTAATTGTATTTACTTACCAAAAATGCAATACGGTCTTGCATCTAGTGTGTGTGTTCATCACGCTTTGGCCATGAACCTTCAAATGATCAAAAATAATTTTAAAGAAAGAAAGGGTGTCATTTTATGCTGGTTTTACCCTGAAGCTGAAAATTTACCAACACATGTTAATCTGCAGATATCCCTCCCTAGCAGCAATTAATCACAGCACGTGCCTATTTAGAGAATTGTTGCCTTAAAGCAATGGGACACCTGAAACTCTGCTCCATCATAGCAGCTAAGCAATACATGAGTGGTAAAAAGGTGCAGCACACATGTCATTATAAAATGGCACATCATAAGACTTACTGTGAGAAGCACTGTGGGACAACAACAAATTGCATTTATATAGCGCCTTTAATGTAGTAAAATGTCCCAAGGTGCTGCACAGGAGCGTTATCAAACAAAATTTGACACCATGCCACAGTTACTAGGGCAGATGACCAAAAACTTGGCCAAAGAGGTAGGTGTTAAGGAGCATCTTAAAGGAGGAAAGAGAGGCGGAGAGGTTTTCCAGAGCTTAGGGCCTTGGCAGCTGAAGGCACGGCTGCCAGTGGTGGAGCGATTAAAATTGGGGATGCTCAAGAGGCCAGAGTTAGAGGAGCGCAGATATCGCGAAGGGTTGTAGGACTGGAGGAGATTAGAGATAGGGAGGGGCGAGGCCATGGAGGGATTTGAAAACAAGGATGAGAATTTAAAAATCGAGGTGTTGTTTAACCGGGAGCCAGTGTAGGTCAGTGAGCACAAGGGTAATGGGTGAACAAGACTTGGTGTGAGTTAGGACATGGGCAGCAGAGCTTTGGATGACCTTACGTTTATGGAGGGTAGAATGTGGGAGACCAGCCAAGAGTGCTTTGGAATAGAGGTTAGAGGTAACAAAGGCATGGATGAGGGTTTCAGCAGTAGATGAGCTGAGGCGGGGTGGAGTTGGGTGATTTTACGGAGGTGGAAATCTTAGTGATGGCGTGGATATATGGTCAGAAGCTCATCTCGTGGTCAGGTATGACATCAAGTTTGCGAACAGTATGGTTCAGCCTCAGACAGTTGCCAGGGAGAGGGATGGAATTGGTGGCTAGGGAATGGAGTTTGTGGTGGCAACCGAAAACAGTGGCTTTGGTCTTCCCAGTATTTAGTTGGAGGAAATTTCTGCTCATCCAGTACTGGGTATCGGACGAGCCGTTTGACAAGTTAGAGACAGCGGAGGGGTCACGAGAGGTGGTGGTGAGGTAGAGCAAGGTGTCGTCGGCCTACATGTGGAACATGATGGGCCAGATTTTCAGTGTGCCGTGAGGCGGGCTTTTAGGCGTGTGGGGGGGCAAAAATCCCGAATTTGGGGGTCCCGCCCAAAACCCGCCTCCATGTAAGTTTTAAAGGAGGCGGGCACCCACCCCGCACTGGGACCCGCCGACCCGAGGCGGGAAGGGATTAGTGCCAATTAACTGCCTGTTAACAGGTAGTTAACAGGCAGTTTTTAGCCTAATCCCTATTTTGAGGGGTGTCGTGTGGGATTCCCAACGGCTCCAAACCACGCCAGGTTAGAGCAGGCGGGCCGTCGGGTTAAAGGACTTGGAGGGGTCGCGATGTCGGTGTTCAGGTGAGTGATGGGTGCATGAGTGCAAAGGTAAGTGTGTTTGATGTGTTTAAAGTGTGTAAAGAAGTTTAAATTACCTGTACTTACCTTAACAGCCTTTCTTCCTCTAGGCGTCAGGAGTCCATCACTCAGCCGGCACTGAAAGCTGAATGGCTGCAATCTGTCAAAAGTGACAGCCTTCAGCTTTCAGTGCCGGTGAGAGTTCTAACTGAGTCTGTGCAGAAGGACTCAGGTTAGAAGTCAGACTGTCAGTGCTTGACCGCTTCAAACAGCTGTGAAACACTGATATTTCATCTGTCAACACCTCTTGACAGATGAAATTTCAGTCTGCGACGTCACCTGTTGCCAGGTGGCCCTTAATTGGCCTGCTGAGCCCGCTGGGCGGGCTCAACAAGGTCAATCAAGAGAAAATCGCGTGGATTGGCCGGACATCGATGGAGGCGGGACTAAAACCCGAAAGTTGTAGTCCCGCCTCCTTCCCGACTACTGAATGAAAATCCAGCCCGATGTGTTTTTGGATGATGTCACCGAGGGGCAGCATGTAGATGAGAAATAGGAGGGGACCAAGGATATTGGTGCAGGAGAGCGGGAAGAGAAGCCATTGCAGGTGATTCTCTGGCTATGACTGGATAGATAAGAATGGAACCAGGCGAGTGCAGACCCACCCAGGTGGACGACTGAGGAGAGGGGTGATGATAGCAGATTTGAAGGGTGGGGAACAGTACCTGAGGAGGCATTGGAGGAGGATGGTGTGGTCAACTGTCAAAGGCTGCAGACAGTGCGAGAAGGACAAGGAGGGCTAGTTTAGCATGGTCACAGTCATTTGTGACTTTGATAAGAGCTATTTCGGTACTGTAGCAGGGGTGCAAACCTGAGTGGAGGGATTCAAACATGGAGTTCTGGGAAAGATTGGCATGGATTTGGGATGCGACAGCACATTTGACAGACTTTGGAGAGGAAAGGGAGGTTGGAGATGGGGCAGTAATGTGCAAGGATGGAGGGGTCAAGGGTTTTTTTTTGAGGAGAGGGGTAATGATGGCAGATTTAAAGGGGAGTGGGGCAGTACTTGAGGATATAGAACCGTTAACAATATCAGTTAACATGGGGGCCAGGAAGGGAAGTTGGGTGGTCGGTAGTTAGCGGGAATAAGGTCGAGGGAGCAGGATGTGGGTCTCGTGGACAAGATGAGCTTGGAGAGGGCATGAGGGGAGATAGGAGAGAAACTAGAGAAAGATACAGATTCAGGGCTAGGGCAGGGAGGGAAACTTAGAGGAAGTTTGGCTCGGCGAGTTAGGGGAAGGAAGGGAAGTGGCAGAGGCAGCTGAACGGATGGTCTCAATGTTAGTGAGAAAGAAATCCATGGGCTCCTCGTGCTTGTTGTTGGAAGTGAGGGTAGAGGAGGCAGTGGAGATGACAGTTTATAGTAGAGAAAAGAAGCCGGGATTATCTTTTCATTCCAGGATGATCCTGGAATAGTGAGTAGTTTTGGCAGAGGAGAGTAGGACCCAGTGCTTTGTGGTCCAGCCAGATCTGGCAATGAATGTCTAAACCAGTTATCCACCATATACGTTCAAGCCTGCATCCCTTGGACTTATTGGAGTGGAAATGAGGGCCGTACTAGGAGGAATGACCAGGGTGAGAGAGAGTATTATTGTTAATGGGGTCTAGTGCATCAAAGGCGGAGGTCAGGGTGTGGTTGAGCAGATTAGTAGCTGTAGAAATGTGAATGGAGGGCCAAAAGTTGGACCATTGGGATGTTGAAAGTGCAGTTGTAAGTGAATTGGGAGAGAGTTTTTCCAGGGGCAGACACGGAAGGAAGTAGGGTTGGGAGGGGGAAGGGAATATGGGTGGAGAGCGATACAAGGAAGTGATCAGAGATGGCTTTCTCTGTGATTGACACAATGGGAGTGGCAAGGCCACGTGAGATGGCAAGGTCAAGGAGCTGGCCGTGAATATGGGTAGGGGAATTTATATGAAGGGAAAAATTAAGGGAGGATAGAAGGGCAGTGAACCCAGAGGAGAACATGATGAGTTGAGATGGAGGTTGAAATCACCGAGGATGAGAAGTCACTCTGCAGAGACTGAGTGTGGAAAGCAGTGAAAATATCTTGCTGAGAAAGCTGTCATGGTACTTGGGTGGGGGGTAGAGAAAGAGGATTTTAAATGAAAGACATAGGGGTGGAACAAGCTGAGATGCTCAAAGAAGGCGATGGTGCCAGAGGAGTAGGGAGACAGACCAAGATGTGATTTGGTGGTAAGTGCCACACTGCCACAGTAATGGTTTGGGCGGGCCAAGTAGTGGAAGGGAGGCTTCATTTAGGAGGAAGGTGTCATCACCCCATAGCTCATAAGGAGGCAGTGATGAGTGCCTTGATGGGCCCTTCGAAGGATGCCAAGAGAGGCACAGAGGGAAGCTATAGGCTTCTCTAAGAGTCAAGTCTGGGACGGTGACAGGCAAGTGTAGTAAGGTCGTCGAGTGCTGAAGGGTTGGGGTAGGGATTTGGGAGGGCAGAGTACCCGAGAGGGGAGAAATGAAGAGGCATGATGACAGGAGAGGGTAAAGAGATGACATAGAAACATAGAAGATAGGAGCAGGAGTCGGCCATTCGGCCCCTTGAGCCTGCTCCGCCATTCAATGAGATCATGGCTGATCATCCAAACTCAGTACCCTGTCCCTGCCTTTTCCCCATATCCCTTGATCCCTTTAGCCTTAAGAAATATATCTAACTCCTTCTTGAATATATTTAATGAATTGGCCTAAACTGCCTTCTGTGGTAGAGAATTCCACTCTCTGGGTGAAGAAATTCCTCCTCATCTCTGTCCTAAATGGCTTACCCCTTATCCTTAGACTGTGACCCCTGGTCCTGGACTCCCCCGCCATCGGGAACATCCTTCCTGCATCTAGTCTGAATAGTCCTGTTAGAATTTTATAAGTTTCAATGAGATCCCCTCTCATTCTTCTAAACTCCAGTGAGTATAAGCCCAATCGACCCAATCTCTCCTCATACGTCATTCCTGCCATCCCAGGTATCAGTCTGGTGAATCTTCGCTGCATTCCCTCCATGGCAAGAACATCCCTCCTCAGATAAGGCGACCACAACTGCACACAATACTCAAGGTGTGGTCTCACCAAGGCCCTGTACAGCTGCAGCAAGACATCCTTGTTCCTGTACTCGAACCCTCTCGCTACGAAGGCCAACATACCATTTGCCTTCTTTAACCGCCTGCTGCACCTGCATGCTTACCTTCAGCGACTGGTGCACAAGAACACCCAGGTCTCATTGCACTTCCCCTTCTCCCAATCTGTTGCCATTCAGATAATACTCTGCCTTCATGTTTTTGCCACCAAAGTGGATAACCTCGCATTTATCCACATTGGGCAGATGCATGGCAGATGCGGTATAATCACCCAACCTGTCCAAATCATACTGGAGTTTCTCAGCATCCTCCTCACAGCACACACACCCACCCAGCTTTGTGTTGTCTGCAAACTTGGAGATATTACATCTAGTTCCCTCGTCGAGATCATTAATATATATTGTGAATAGCTGGGGTCCTAGGACCGATCCCTGTGGTACCCCACTAGTCACTGCCTGCCACTTGGGGGGGAAAAAGACCTGTTTATTCCAACTCATTGCTTCCTGTCTGCCAACCAGTTCTCTATCCAAGTCAATACCTTGCCCCCAATCCCATGTGCCTTAACTTTACACACGAATCTCTTATGCGGGACCTTATCGAAAGCCTTTTGAAAGTCCAAATACACCACATCCACTGGTTCGCCCTTATCTATTCTACCAGTTACATCCTCAAAAAATTCCATTAGATTAGTCAAGCACGATTTACCTTTTGTAAATCCATGTTGACTTTGTCCGATCCTGTCACTGTTTTCCAAGTGCTCTGCTATTACATCTTTTATAATGGACTCTAGCATTTTCCCCACTACCGATGTCAGAATTCCCCGTTTTCTCTCTACCACCTTTTTTGAATAGTGGGGTAACATTAGCTACCCTCCAGTCCATGGGAACTGTTCCAGCACCGTGGTACAGGGGGCCATTCAAGTGGAGGGAGTAAAAAGAAATGTTGTAGTGGTAGGGGATAGTATCATTAGGGGGATAGATAGGGTTCTCTGCAGTCAAGAGTGGGAGTCCCGAAGGCTGTGTTGCCTGCCCGGTGCGAGGGTTAAGGACATCTCTTCTGGGCTGGAAAGAAACTTGGAGTGGGAGGGAGAGGATCCAGTTGTCGTGGTCCATGTTGGTACAAACGACGTAGATAGGACAAGGAAGACGGTTCTGTTAAAGGAGTATGAGCAGCTAGGGGTCAAATTAAAAAACAGAACCTCAAGGATAATAATCTCTGGGTTATTACCTGAGCCACGAGCGAATATGGCTAGGATAAATAAAATTAAAGAGTTAAATGCGTGGCTCAAAGACTGGTGTGGGAGAAATGGGTTTTGCTTCTTGGGACACTGGCACCAATACTGGGACAGGAGGGAGCTGTTCCGTTGGGACGGACTCCACTTGGCCAGTGCTGGGACTAGAGTCCTGGCGAATCATATAACTAGGGCTGTAGAGAGGGCTTTAAACTAATTAGTGGGGGGGAGGTTTCTAGAGAGCAAATAATAGAAATGACAACAGAGAAGGTCATAGACTTAGGTAGCAGTGGGGGAATTAAAAAACAGAATGTGTCAGGAAGGGACAGAAGGTATGGAGCAAAAAGTAAAGTACTAAAAAGGGAAAAAACAGGAACTAAGTGTTACAAAACATATTTGAAAGTTCTTTATCTGAATGCACGTAGCATTCGTAACAAAATGAATGAGTTAACGGCACAAATAACGACATATGGGTATGATCTTGTGGCCATTACAGAAACATGGCTGCAGGGTGACCATGACTGGGAATTAAACATACCAGGTTATTTAACAATCAGGAAGGACAGGCAGGAAGGGAGAGGAGGTGGGGTGGCTATGTTAATAAAGGGAGGAATCACTATAATACAGAAAAATGATATTGGGTCAAAGGAGCAGGATAGTGAAACAGTTTGGGTGGAGATAAGGAATAATAGGGGGGAAAAAACACTAGTGGGTGTAGTCTATAGGCCTCCGAACAGTTGCAACTCTGTTGGACGGAGTATTAATCAGGAAATAGTTGAGGCTTGTAATAAGGGAACAGCTATAATTATGGGGGATTTTAATTATCATATTAACTGGACAAATCAAATTGGGCAGAGCAGCCTTGAGGATGAGTTCATTGAGTGTATTAGGGATGGGTTTCTTGAGCAGTATGTAACTGAACCGACCAGGGGGCAAGCAACCTTAGATTTGGTCCTGTGTAATGAGACAGGATTAATTAAAAATGTCCTAGTAAAGGATCCCCTTGGAATGAGTGACCATAACATGGTTGAATTCCATATTCAATTAGAGGGGGAGAAGGTTGGATCTCAAACAAGCGTGCTGAGCTTGAATAAAGGAGACTATGAAGGTATGAGAGTGGAATTGATTAGAGTGGACTGGGAAAATAGATTAAAGGGTAAGATGGTACATGATCAGTGGTGTACATTTAAGGAGTTATTTTACAACTTCCAAAAAAAATATATTCCACTGAGGAAAAAAGGGTGTAAAAGAAAAGATAGCCATCCGTGGCTAAGTAAAGTAATTAAGGATAGTATCTGACTAAAAACAAGGGCATATAAGGTAGCCAAATCTAGTGGGAGGATGGGAGATTGGGAAGTCTTTAAAAGACAGCAAAAAATAACTCAAAGATAGATTATGAAAGTAAATTAGCAAAAAAATATAAAAACAGACAGTAAAAGTTTCTATAGTTATAAAAAGAAAAAAGGTGGCTAAAGTAAATGTTGGTCCCTTAGAGGATGAGACCGGGAAATTAATGGTGGGAAACATGGAGATGGCAAAAACACTGAACAATTATTTTGTATCAGTCTTTACAGTAGAGGACACTAAGAATATCCCAACACTGGACAAACAGGGGGTTCTGGGGGGGAGGAACTAAATACGATTAAAATCACTAAGGAAGTGGTACTTGGTAAAATAATGGGACTCAAGGCGGATAAATCCCCTGGACCTGATGGCTTGCATCCTAGGGTCTTGTGGGAAGTAGCGGTAGGGATTGTGGATGCATTGGTAATAATTTTCCAAAACTCACTGGACTCCGCAAAGGTCCCGGCAGATTGGAAAACTGCTAATGTAACACCCTTATTTAAAAAGGGTAGTAGGCAGAAGGCTGGAAACTATAGACCTGTTAGCCTAACATCTGTGGTTGGTAAAATGTTAGAGTCCATTATTAAGGAGACAGTAACGGGACATTTGGATAAACATAATTTAATAGGACAAACTCAGCATGGTTTCATGAAGGGGAAGTCATGTTTGACAAATTTGCTGGAGTTTTTTGAGGAAGTAACATACAGGGTGGATAAAGGGGAACCAGTGGACGTAGTGTATTTAGACTTCCAAAAGGCATTTGACAAGGTGCCACACAAAAGATTATTGCTCAAGATAAAAAATCACGGGATTGGGGGTAATATTCTGGCGTGGGTGGAGGATTGGCTCTCTAACAGAAAGCAGAGAGTTGGGATAAATGGTTCATTCTCAGATTGGCAACCAGTAACTAGTGGTGTTCCGCAGGGGTCAGTGCTGGGTCCCCAACTCTTTACAATCTATATTAACGATTTGGAGGAGGGGACCGAGTGTAACATATCAAAGTTTGCAGATGATACAAAGATGGGACGGAAAGTAGTGAGTGAGGAGGACATAAAAAACCTGCAAGGGGACATAGACAGGCTAAGTAAGTGGGCAGAGATTTGGCAGATGGAATACAATACCGGAAAGTGTGAGGTTATGCACTTTGGCAGGAAAAATCATAGAGCAAGTTATTATCTTAATGGTAAGAAACTGGAAAGTACTGTAGTACAAAGGGATCTGGGGGTCCTGGTGCACAAAACTCAAAAAGTTAGTATGCAGGTGCAGCAAGTGATCAAGAAGGCCAATGGAATGTTGGCTTTTATTGCTAGGGGGATGGAATATAAAAACGGAGGTATTGCTGCAGTTGTACAAGGTATTGGTGAGACCGCACCTGGAATACTGCATACAGTTTTGGTGTCCATACTTAAGAAAAGACATACTTGCTCTCGAGTCAGTACAAAGAAGGTTCACTCGGTTAATCCCGGGGATGAGGGGGTGGTCATATGAGGAGAGGTTGAGTAGATTGGGACTCTACTCATTGGAGTTCAGAAGCATGAGAGGCGATCTTATTGAAACATATAAGATTGTGAAGGGGCTTGATCTGGTGGATGCGGTGAAGATGTTCCCAATGATGGGTGAAACTAGAACTAGGGGGCATAATCTTAGAATAAGGGGCTGCTCTTTCAAAACTGAGATGAGGAGAAACTTCTTCACTCAGAGGGTGGCAGGTTTGTGGAATTTGCTGCCCCAGAAAGCTGTGGAAGCTACATCATTAAATAAATTTAAAACAGAAATAGATAGTTTCCTAGAAGTAAAGGGAATTAAGGGTTACGGGGAGCGGGCAGGAAATTGGACATGAGTCTAGGTTCGGAATGGTCACGGCCCTGTGGGTGGTGGAGTGGGCCCAGGGGCCGTGTAGCCTGGTTCTGCTCCTACTGTGTTCTAATTCTGTGTTAGATTTCAGGAGATGGTTTTATTCCTGTTCCTGGCTGGGGTGGAGATCGCCTTTACAAAAGGTAAGTACTGTAGAAAATATAGGGACAGTGATCTCCTGGAAGAATTTCGATCGCCTAGATGGGTCGGAGAGGAATTTCCCAGATTTTTTTCTCCCAAATTGGCCATTGGGTCTTTATCTGGTTTTTCGCCTCTCCCGGGAGATCACATGGGTTTGGTGGATGCACAGTGATAGAAGATTTGAGGTTAGGATCAGATCAGCCATGATCTTATTGAATGGTGGAGCAGGCTCGAGGGACCGATTGGCCTACTCCTGCTCCTATTTCTTATGTTCTTAGAATCTGTAGAATTTTGGAAGATGACCAGCAATGCATCTACTATTTCTAGGGCCACTTCCTTAAGTACCCTAGGATGTAGATTATCAGGCCCTGGGGATTTATCGGCCTTCAATCCCGTCAATTTCCCTAACACCATTTCCCTACAAATACTGATTTCATTCAGTTCCTCCCTCTCATTAGACCCTATGTTCCCCGACATCTCTGGGAGGTTATTTGTGTCCTCCTTTGTGAAGACAGAACCAAAGTATCTATTTAATTGGTCAGCCATTTCTTTGTTCCCCATTATAAATTCCCCTGATTCTAACTGCAAGGGACCTACACTTGACTTCACCAATCTTTTTCCCTTCACATATCTATAGTAGCTTTTACAGTCAGTTTTTATGTTCCCTGCAAGCTTACTCATAATCTATTTTCCCCCTCTTAATTAATCCCTTTGTCCTCCTTTGCTGAATCCTAAACTGCACCCAATCCTCCAGTTTATTGCTTTTTCTGGCCAATTTATATGTCCTCTCCTTGGATCTTATGCTATCCCTAATTTCCCTTGATAGCCACGGTTGATTCACCTTTTTTGTTTTATGTTTATGCCAAACTGGGATGAACAAATTCTGTAGTTCATCCATGCGATCTTTAAATGTTTGCCATTGCCTATTCACTGTCAACCCTTTGAGTAACATTCCGCAACTCGTGCCTCATACCATCGTAGTTTCCTTTATTTAAATTCAGGACCCCAGTCTCTGAGTCAACTACTTCACTCTCCATCTTAATGAAGAATTCTATCATACAGGTGAAATAAAGAATAGATTTGCCTTCCAAAACTAGGCTTTATTAACTTTAAAATCTGCAGCACATCTTTCCACATCCAGTCCCAACCAAAGCTGGAAAAGAGCTGAATTTAAGGTGGCCACCACACATCATGTGACATCAACTACCAATGAGATTACAACATATATCCCAAGGCAGTTAACAAACAACCAATCACAATACTTTTACTAAACAAGGAATAATCACCACAACAGGTACACTATCCCTTATCCGAAAGCCTTGGGACCAGCTGAGTTTCGGTTTTCGGAATTTTTCGGATTTCAGAAGGTATTATAAGACTGGTAAATTTGTATTTAATAAATTTTAAAAGTTCAGGCTACCTCTTGCAACTGTTCCGTGTCTCATTCCCCTTCCTGCTTCTCTGGAAAGCCGGATATCGGCTGACTCCAACTAAGCTGGCCCGCAAATCAGGTCGGGTGGCGGGGGGAGAAAAGAATATCGGGCGGGTCGGGTCGGGTGAGAAAAGAATATCGGACAGGCCGCTGCAGCTATCGGACCGGCCGCTGTATTGTTGGGTTCACTCTCCTGGCACCTCCTTCACACTGCCCGGCTTGGCCTGCAATCTCCTACCCAGGAGGGAACTCTGTGACCCTCTGCCCTGCTCAGCGTAAGTCGTGCGCCACTCTGGTCATGTCGTGCGCACGACTTACGCTGAACGAAAAAACTTTCGGTTTTTAGAGGTTTTCGGTTTTCGGAAGTTCGGATAAAGGATAGTCTACCTGTATTATGTTCGCTCTGCCCCAAGGGGCCTCGCACAACAAGATTGCTAATTATTCCTTTCTCATTACATAATACCCAGTCTAAGATGGCCTGATCTCCAGTTGGTACCTTGACATATTGGTCCAGGAAACCATCCCGTATACACTCTCGGAGTTCCTCCTCCACAGTATTGTTACTAATTTGGTTAGCCCAATCTATATGTAGATTAAAGTCACCCATGATAACTGCTGTGCCCTTATTGCACGCGTCTCTAATTTCCCATTTAATGCCATCCCCAACCTCCGCTTTACTGTTTGGGGGTCTGTATACAACTCCCACTAACGTTTTCTGCCCCTTGGTATTTCTCAGCTCTACCCATAAAGATTGCACATCATCAGAGCTAATATCCTTCCTTACAATTGTGTTAATCTCCTCTTTAACCAGCAATGCTACCCCACCTCCTTTTCCTTTTTGCCTGTCCTTCCTGAAATATTTAATACCCCTGGATGTTGAGTTCCCAGCCTTGGTCACCCTGGAGCCATGTTTCCGTAATCCCAATCATATCATATATCCGTTTACATCTATTTGCGCAGCTAATTCATCCACCTTATTACGAATGCTCCTCACCTTAAGGCACAAAACCTTCAGGCTTGTTTTTTTAACACTCTTAGACCTTTTAGAATTATTATTTACTGTGGCCATGTTTGATTTAAACCCTTGATTTCTCTGACTGCCACTTTTGCTTTTCTCTTTCCTGTCTTTTGCTTCTAAACTTGTTTCCCTTTCCCCTGTCTCCCTGCACGGGTTCCCAACTCCCTGCCATTTTAGTTTAAATGGGTAAAGTGGAAAGAAGAAAAAAGCATCCGAAGTGGCAGCCTAAATGCACACGTGAATGCACGCACGGAAAACTCAAGTTACATAGGCCTGGTTGCGTCGCAAGATTAGGACACATATATCCTGGTAGTAAATGGGGAATAGAGAGGAGACAATTGAAAGGAGTCAAGATTTAAAGTCAGATGTCCCGGGGTGGGATAAAGTTGATGTAGGTAGGGTGGAGTCAGCTTGGCAGATCAACGAACTGATGTCCAGGTTTGGAGACAGGTTTGGAGGGTGAGTGAGCCAGAAGGCAGACATCCATGTTTCCATACTTAGTGTGCTTTGCCTTGTGAGTGTCTGTAGAATAGTTATCAGTAAGTTATTAAAAAAAAAAAAAATTCAAAATAGTGCATTATGCAGGAAATCTATGGGAGTGCAGTTTTTAAATTGCCCTGGGCTGCCCTTGAACTCGAGTCTTGCAACAGTAATGGTTCTCTACGGGTCTGGAGTTTGTGCAGGGGGAACAACTAAATTAAAAAAAAAAAGCTTGCCCTTGGACTTTGGTTATTTCACACTTGCCCCATCATTCACTGTGATAATTTAAAAAAATTACTCTGGTCTGATATTTATTCATCAGTCTACTTCTGCCAAATCACCACCAAAATCCTTGCTTTCAGAGTTGCCTTTCAGCTTTTTTGGGGGGGAAACGATGAGGTAAACTGCCTCCTGAGACAATTTGCGAGGCTCGTGAGTGTACACTGTTGTTGAAGCATTTCAATTGGTTCTGTGTTTTTTCACAGTAGGTTATGGGTTTTTTATTTTATTATACATTAGGTTGCTCAGCAAATGGATTTCCCAGCTGCTCTAATAGATGATGCTGCTGATGTCATTGTACGTTTGTATGAACTTTTCATGAAATATGACGCCACTTTGATTGAGATAAACCCGATGGTGGAAGACTCGTCTGGCATGGGTAAAGTAACTCTTGCTGTTCTCTACTCCTAAATTTCACTCCGGTTAAAGAACATTTATATAAAACTTTGTTAATCATATTCCCGTATCTGCTTTGGTTGCTACTCTCCATTACTTAACCCAATTTGTCTCTTCCATTTTTAAAGTATGATCCATGATTCAGATAAGTTGCTTACTAGAGAACTCATTTTGTACAAGTAATTGAACTGCTAATAGAGTTGCAGCTAATCTGTTCCGATGAGAGCCCTGCGCAGCATAAGCTGAAATGTATACTTCTAGTTTTTTTTAATGAGCTTCTGATATAAGCATGCCAAGTTGTGGTTTGGTTTCAGATTTTATGTAAGCATTCTGGTAGAATATTTAAAAAAATAATTGAACTGAGCAAGAAAGTGTGAATTGGCATTTAGCCTCTGGGAAGGGCAGGATTTCCAAAGGACGACATGTATTTAGTGTCAAAACTATTTGTGGTAATGAACATTATGTGGGTCATGCAGAATTATTGCTTAGACCTGACTTCAAGTGAGGTTATACACTTAGTACTGTATTAAATCAAACAGTCAGCCACTTGTGTTGCAGACACTACTGTTCTGTGATGGATAAATAAATGTTGAAAAAACTTCAATTTTTTGTATTCATGGAATGTGGCCCATCCTAGAGCCTTGAGAAGGCGGTGGTGGAGCTTCTCCTTGAATCACTGTAGTCCTTGTGGTGATGGTGAGCCTACATTCACTGTGGATTTCTTCATTCTTTGAATATAAATTATCTTTTATGCACCGACATACTGTTCTGCTTACCCCTCTGATTTGGGCTAGTTAGAACTTTTGCATACATATTGGTAAATTATTCCTCACTGTGTAATGCTGTTCATTGTTTCCTTTCCCTTGGTTGGAAGGAAATTATCCAGTAGTGTGCTGTATTTATGTCGTGTGATGTGGTCATGTGACTACCATTTGAGAACTTACAAACTTCATGGAGTTTTTCAAGCTGTTTGAAGTCATGTAACAATTCTCATTATTTTTACACTGATATATATTAATTTTCTAATCCGTTTATTTTCTCTTGAAGATCTTTGCCTTTAAAATTGCCATTTCTGTAAACTTGGCAGATTAGTAAATTTCAAGACCTATTTTTCAGTCATGTGCATGGACGCAAAGATCACCTTTGATTCCAATGCTGCATACCGCCAAAAGCAAGTGTTTAACCTGCAAGACTGGAGCCAAGAAGATGAAAGAGACCAGGAAGCAGCAAAGGCAGACCTTAACTACATCGGACTAGATGGCAACATTGGCTGTTTGGGTAGGAAAGAATGTGAATTTGAAAATAAATAATATCTATTGGTTAAGATAGTCGAGCGATTGTACCACCTCCTCAAAGGTTGCCACAACCTCTTTTATTTGGACAATTTTATCTATCTTCCTCCTTCTTTCTTAGGGTCACTCTAAGATGTTCCATTCACTGGAAGGTGTTGCCTTCCAGTACCTTACCAAAGTGGCTGCCCTTGTATAACCCAAGCCTATCATTTTTGTGAACTATTGAATTATAGTATATCCACAACTAAGCCTCATCTTTCCTCACCCAGTGCCCACAAACTTGCTTTTTTTCAGTAGAACCAGATAGTGTTCAGGATAGGAACCTCAGCTGATTTCCCCCCCCCCCCCCCCCCCCAAAGTTGAAAGGACAATTGCTAGACCTAGCCCCTTTAGGGCTACCCCAGATCAGGCGCATTCCTCAGATGTTCACTTTCAACTAAAGTTTGAGATAGCCGAATCCTAAAGATGCTTAATTGGGTCTAAAGGTCTGGACTACCTCTCCCTAAAGGAAAGGAACAACCTGAAAATGTTACCGTCCTCCAGATAGCACTTTTAATAAATTTAGCTAGACTGTAACGTTCCGGATATTATGAGGGTCCGGAAAACTTCCCCAGAATTCTGCAACTCCTCACAAAGAGTGTACAGAGATTGAGTTTGCGAGTTTGATACAGAAGTATTATGTGAGACAATTCTAAAAATATATAGATTTATTAAAGAACCGACATGTAATTTACAGTTGGTGAGTCAATCGCAACATTAACAGTTCTAAAAAGAGAAAGCTTTACAATCTTATCAGAGATCCTTACTCTCAAATCTTAACTTTGTAACAGTTTTACAGTTCTTAAAGTTTATTCAGGATATCCACCAAAATCAAATACAGTACCTTGATCCCCAAGGTACAAAGAGTTGAAGACTTAGAGCTATCTCTGAAGCCGAGAATCGCTTTGCCCCTCTAAGCAAGTCTATAATCCCATTTGAGAGTTCAATATTTATACCCTTTTCCAGTGGTGTTTCCTTTAAGGTTTTCTGCTGATGTAAGCTAATTATCTCTAGTCATTTTTCTGCTGACCCCTGCAGTTCTTAGTCACCGCAGCTGGTAGCACTACAGAATGATGTCTCTTCTCTAGGCGTTCTAAATTTATCATAAAAAACAGTGCAACAGCAGGTGCGCTTTACTTGGTATCATTTTTATGAAGGCAGATGTTTGTTACTTTTATGTGCTCCTTTACGAGGTGTAAATTAGAACACCTTGCACCGGGTAACTATTGTCTTGTTCCCAAAGGTTCAGACTTCAGGAGCCTTTAACCTTCTGTTTCAATAAGGTTATTGATTCAGTGTCAACAACTTATCTCAATAGCCAGAATGCTATCACAGCTTTTTCATCGTTAGGTTTCTAGATTTCCAGACCCAGTTTGTCATGTTTTAATAAGGCCAGAATTATTTCATAGAATGGTGTATTTTTCTGAATAGGTTATATTGCTTATTCCTTCACACAGTAAGACCCCTACTGCCATCCTGACTGAGAACAACACACTCCAGGAATGTTACCTGGGATGGCTCAGCTGCGTACATCTCAGTCTAGAACCAGGGGTCACAGTCTCAGAATAAGGCGTCAGCCATTTAGGATTGAGATGAGAAATCTCTTCACTCAGAGGGTGGTGAATCTTTGGAATTCTCTACCCCAGAGGGCTGTGGAGGCTCAGTCGTTGTGTATATTCAAGACAGAGATTGATAGATTTTTGGATATTAAGGGAATCAAGGGATATGAGGATAGTGCAGGAAAGTGGAATTGAGGTAGAAGATCAGCAATGATCTTATTGAATGGCGGAGCAGGCTCGAGGGGCCGAATGGCCTACTCCTGCTCCTATTTCTTATGTTAATACTGCCTTTAGTAATCAAGCCATTGGGGTTGCCGCATAGCTTCCTTTCTATCATGTAAAGGTTTTATATAAAATAACAAATAGCTGGGAGCATATATGGAGCCTATAACACTGCCAGCAATCTGTTTTGTATGAGCTGTTCTGCTAGCCTTCTTCAGCTAATTCAGCACTCTACCCTCCCCTCCCTCTTTCTGCCAGCCATTTGCACTGTGGGCTAATTTATTCTCAGTACATAGTTCCTAAGTTGTCTGTAGCTTTCAATAATGATGCATCTTTTATTTCCTTGAGGACAGTCTTACCATCACTCCAGCTATGTATAATTTTGTGAAACTTGCATATAGCTTTGTTTTTTTCCCCCTGTAAACTTCATTCTAAACATTTCTCGATTCTACAGTGCGAAATGTCTGCAGCTTATTTCTTTGAGCAGTGATGGAGATTTTCTGTTTTCAAAATATGCAATTCTTTTCTTTCATTGAACGTCTAGTAAAATAATTTGGAAAACGAATTAGAAAGTAAATTTATGGCTATGTACAAAACCATAGACAATGTCTTCATTCCTAGTGTAACTTGCAATAAATTAAAGAATTTTGATGTTATTTTCTGGTTTTGTGCCTACATACCAGTGCAGTGCTCCAAACGGTTGAACTTGTTTTTGTTTACGCAGTGAATGGTGCAGGATTGGCTATGGCAACCATGGACATTATAAAACTTCATGGCGGTACTCCAGCTAATTTCCTGGATGTAGGCGGCGGAGCCACAGCCCAGCAAGTTACAGAGGCCTTCAAACTTATAACTTCAGACAAAAAAGTAGGTATAAAAGAAGTAAAAATATTCAAGTAGTTAAGTTAGAAATTACTTTTTTTTTTGTAATTTGCGAAGTTGTTGACTCGTGCCGAGATGCAGCGCCATAGATGTGAGAGGCCCTAGGCTCCGACACCTTATTTGACTGTGAAGGGCATCTCAGGCCAGTACAATCCTGTCCTTGCCTGATGTCCATGGATACATATGCTCACTAATGTGCACACACTTTGCAGCGGGAATCACTGACTAGCTATCAAGAGAGGGGGAGCCCTGGCTGATATTCTCCAGCCCGGGTGCTGTAAAGAAACAAATTGTAATGTTCTTAACCACTGTCCCCAGCTGATGTCAATAAACTCCATACTGACCAGGAATTTAACCTGACATTTTTACTGGTTGGCATTGCTTTGTATCAGAATGTGTGATGTATTTACCTATTGCTTTTGGCACTTCTCTTGTAGCAGAATTAATTTTCTGATGTGACAAAGCACAAAATATAATTTTATTAGTCTCTACTGCTGCTAATCAATGTGGGTCAACTTATATTTGTTGTATTCTGAATTTGCATAACTTATACAAGATCCTCATTTCTACACACTACTCATGGAAAAGATCACAGTTATTCCACTATCCAACCACTTTCTCAGTAAGTGTAGGCCAGATATTGAAGTGTTCTTTTGTTTGTAAATTAAGCTACTTATGGAGACACATGGCAATCACAGATACACAGTTTGTTTATCCAGATGAGTCGTATATACAAGGTCTCAAGGCATTCTCAAATTCAGAACTACAAAGCAATATATTATAGATAGAGATATAGATAGAAATAGTTGTGTATCATTAAGTAATAATAGTATATAAGCAGGATTGAGGTTTCTTCTTGGCAGTTAGAATTATAGAATAGTACAGCACAGAAGGAGGCCATTCAGCCCATCGCATCTGTGCCAGCTCTTTCGAAGAGCAATCCAGTTAGTCCCATTCCCCCGCTCTCTCCCCATATTCCTACAATTTTTTCTCCTTCAAGTATTTATCCAATTCCCTTTTGAAGGCTACTATTGAACCTGTATCCAACACCCTACCGGGCAGTGCATTCCAAATCCTAAGCACTCATTGGTTAAAAAGGTTTTTCCTCATGTCGCCTCTGGTTCTTTTGCCGATCACCTTAAATCTGTGCCCTCTGGTTATCGACCCTTCAGCCATTGGAAACAGTTTCTCTTTATTTATCTAAATCTTTCATGATTTTAAACACCTCTATCAAATCTCCTCTTAGCCTTCTTTGCTCCAAGGAGAACAACCCCAGCTTCTCCAGTCTATCCACATAACTTCCTGGCTTTTGTACTCTATGCCTCTATTTATAAAGCCCAGGATCCCATATGGCTTTATTAACTGCTTTAAACCTGTTCTGCCACCTTCAAAGATTTGTGCACAAGCACCCCCAAATGTCTGTTCTTACACATGAACTGGTACAATATTAAAGGGGGTGCATGATCTCTCCTCATTCTTCCTACCATATAAATCTCAAGGTAAGAACATAAAAAATGGGAGCTGGAGTAGGCCATTCGGCCCCTTGAGCCTGCTCCGCCATTCAATAAGATCATGGCTGATCTTCTACCTCAACTCCACTTTCCTGCACTATCCCCATATCCCTTGATTCCCTTAATACCCAAAAATCTATCGATCTCTGTCTTGAATATACTCCACAACTGAGCCTCCACAGCCCTCTGGGGTAGAGAATTCCAAAGATTCACCACCCTCAGTGAAGAAATTTCTCCTCATCTCAGTCCTAAATGTTCGACCCGCTATTCTGAGACTGCGACGCCTGGTTCTAGACTCCCCAGCCAGGGGAAACATCCTCCCTGCATCTACCCTGTCAAGCCCTGAAGGAATTTTGTATGTTTCAATGAGCTCACCTCTCATTCTTCTAAACTCCAGAGAATATAGGCCTAGTCTACTCAATCTCTCCTCATAGGACAATCCCCCCATCTCAGGAATCATCTGGTGAACCTTTGTTGTGCTCTCACTATGGCAAGTATATACTTCCTTAGGTAAGGAGACCAAAACTGTACACAATACTCCAGGTGTGGTCTCACCACAGCCCTATATAATTGCTGTAAGACGTCTTTACTCTTATACTCAAATCATAAGAACATAAGAAGTAGGAGCAGGCCATACGGCCCCTCGGGCCTGCTCCGCCATTCAATAGGATCATGGCTGATCCGAATCTAGACTCACGTCCACTTCCCTGCCCTCTCCCCGTAACCCCTAATTCCCTTATCTGCTAGGAAACTGTCTATCTCCGTTTTAAATTTATTTAATGTTGCAGCTTCCACAGCTCTCTGGGGTAGCAAATTCCATAGATTTACTACCCTCTGAGTGAAGAAGTTTCTCCTCATTTCAGTTTTGAAAGGACAGCCCCTTATTCTAAGATTATGCCCCCTAGTTCTAGTCTCACCCATCAGTGGAAACATCCTCACCGCATCCACCCGATCAAGCCCCCTCACAATCTTATATGTTTCGATAAGATCGCCTCTCATTCTTCAGAACTCCAATGAGTAGAGGGCCAACCTACTCAACCTTTCCTCATACGTCAACCCCCTCATCTCCGGAATCAACCGAGTGAACCTTCTCTGAACCGCCTCGAGAGCAAGTATATCTTTTCTTAAATATGGAAACCAAAACTGCACGCAGTATTCCAGGTGTGGCCTCACCAATAACCTGTATAACTGCAGCAAGACTTCCCTGTTTTTATACTCCAGCCCCCTTGCAATAAAAGCCAAGATTCCATTGGCCTTCCTGATCACCTGCTGCACCTGCATACTAACTTTTTGTGTTTCATGCACCAGGACCCCCAGATCCCTTTGTACTGTAGCACTTTGCAGTTTCTCTCCATTTAGATAATAACTTGCTCTTTGATTTTTTCTGCCAAAGTGCATAACCTCACACTTTCCAATATTATATTCCATCTGCCAAATCTCTGCCCACTCACTTAGCCTGTCTATGTCCTTTTGCATGTTTTTTATGTCCTCCTCACTCACTGCTTTCCCTCCCATCTTTGTATCGTTGGCAAACTTGGATATGTTGTACTCGGTCCCTTCCTCCAAATCGTTAATATAGATTGTAAAGAGTTGGGGTCCCAGCACTGACCCCTGCGGAACACCACTAGTTACTGATTGCCAGCCCGAGAACGAACCATTTATCCCAACTCTTTGTTTTCTGTTAGATAGCCATAGCCAATCTTCCACCCATGCCAGTATATTACCCCCAATCCCGTGATTTTTTATCTTGATCAGTAATCTTTTGTGTGGAACCTTGTCAAATGCCTTTTCTAAATCCTCTTGTAATAAAGGCCAAAATACTATTTGCTTTCTTAATTGCTTGTTGTACCTGCATTTTAACGTTCAGACCCTCTGAACACCAACATTTCCCAATTTCTCAACATTTTAAAAATACTCTGCTTTTCTATTTTTCCTACCAAAGTGGATAACTTCACATTTCTCCACATTATATTCCATTTGCCATGTTCTTGCCCACTCACTTAGCCTGTCTATATCCCCTTGAAACCTCTTTGCATCCTTCTCACAACTTAGATTCCCTCTTCGCTTTGTATCATCAACAAACTTGGATATATTACATTTGATCCCCTCATCCAAATAATTGATATAGACTGTGAATAGCCGAGGCCCAAGCACTGATCCTTGCGGTACAGCCTGCCAACCCGAAAATGACCCATTATTCTTTCTCTTTTCTTTTCTGTCCATTAATCAATCCAGGCTAGTATATTACCCCCAATCCCATGACCCTAATTTTGTTTAATAACCTCTTGTGTGGCACCTTATCTAATGCCTTCTGAAAATCCAAATACACCACATCCATTGGTTCCCCCTTATCTATTCTGCTAGTTACAACCTCAAAAAATTCTTAACAGATTCGTCAAACACGATTTCCCTTTCATAAATCCGTGTTGACTCTGCTCAATCCTATTATTATTTTCTAAGTGCCCTGTTACCACATCCTTAATAATAGATTCTAGCATTTTCTTTACTACTGATGTCAGGCTAACTGGTCTGTAGTTTCCCATTTTTCTCTCTCCTTCCTTTCTTAACTAGTGGGGTTACATTTGCTACCTTCCAATCTGCGGGAACCGTTCTAGAATCAATGGAATTTTGGAAGATGACAACCATTGCATCCACTATCTCTATAGCCACCTCCTTCTAAACCCTAGGATATAGGCCATCAGATCCAGGGGATTTATCGGTTTTCAGGCCCATTAATTTCTCCAGTACTATTATTTGACGAATACTAATTTCTTTCAGTTCCTCATTCTCGCTAGACCCTTGGTTCTCCACTATTTCCGGGAAGCTTTTTGCGTCGTCTTCCGTGAAGACAGACGCAAAGTATTCGTTTAATTTCTCTGCCAGATCCTTATTCCCCATTATAGTTTCTCCTGTCTCGGCCTGTAAGGGACCCACATTTACTTTTGCTAATCTTTACCTTTTTACATACCTATAGAAGCTTTTACAGTCTGTTTTTATGTCTCACGCTAGTTTACTCTCATATTCTATTTTCCCTTCATCAATTTCTTGGTCCTCCTCTGCGGAATTCTAAAATCTTCCCAATCCTCAGGCTTATTACTCTTTTTTGGCAATATAAGCCTCTTCTTTTGATCTAATCCTATCTTTAACTTCTCTTGTTAGCCACGGCTGGACCACTTTTCCTGTGGGGTTTTTGTGCCTTAAAGGAATGTATATTTGTTGTAAATTATGTATTAATTCTTTAAATGCTAGCCATTGCTTGTCTACCGTCATAACTTTTAATGTAGTTTCCCAATCTACCTTAGCCAAGCCACCCCTCATACCTAAAGAGTCATAGAGTCATTGAGTCATACAGCACAGAAAGAGGCCCTTCAGCCCATCGTGTCTGCGGCGGCCATCAAGCCCTATCTATTCTAATCCCATTTTCCAGCACTTGGTCCGTAGCCTTGTATGGTATGGTACCTATGTAGTTTGCTTTGTTTAGATTTAAGACCCTAGTTTTGGATTTAACTGAATTACTTTCAAACTTAATGTACAATTGTATCATATTATGGTCACTCTTCCCTAAGGGCCCCTTTACTACAAGGTTATTAATTAACCCTTTCTCATTGCGCAATACTAGATCTAAAATAGCCTGTTCCCTAGTTGGTTCCTCAACATACTGATCTAGAAAATTATCTTGTTTACATTCCATGAATTTGTCTTCCACACTATTACTGCAAATTTGGTTTGCCCAGTCTATATGTAGATTAAAGTCCCCCATGATTACTGTATTACCCTTTTTACATGCCTCTAATTTCCTGATTTATACTCTGTCCTCTATTACAACTACTGTTTGGGGGCCTATAAACGACTCCCACCAATGTTTTCTGCCCCTTGCTGTTTCTTAACTCTACCCAAACTAATTCTTCTTGATTTTTGGAGCTAAGGTCCTTTCTCTCTACTGTCTTTATTCCATCCTTTATTATCAGGGCTACCCCTCCTTTTCCATTTTGCCTATCTCTTCTAAAAGTTAAGTATCCTGGAATATTTAGTTCCCAACCTTGGTCACTTTGCAACCACGTCTCCGTAATGGCTATTAGATCAATCCTATTAATTTCTATCGCCGCTGTTAATTCATCTATTTTGTTGCGAATGCTTCGCGCATTCAGATATAGTGCCTTTACCTTTGACTTATTTCTATTTTTCCCCTGATGGCACCTTAGACGCTGATGCCTTATTACCTTAGTTACTCTCTCTGTCCCTTCCTGACCTCCTGCTTATTTTTACCCAAAACACTGTCTGCTCTAGACTCTTGACATTTCTCTTGCTACTTTTAAATTTACTCTTTCCTGAATCCTACCCCCCCCCCCCCTTTATTAGGTTAAAGTCCTGTCTGCTGCCCTGGTTATTCGATTCACCAGGACACTGGTTTCAGCCTGGTTTAAGTGGAGCCTGTCCCAACTGAGCAGTTCCCTCTTTCCCCAGTACTGGTGCCAGTGCCCCATGAAGCAAAACCCCTGCCTCCCACACCACTCTTTGAGCCACGCATTTAACCTTCTAATCTGCTTATCCCTATGCCACTTGTATCGCCTCACACTTCTCTGCATTGAAATTTATCTGCCATGTGTCCACCCATTCCACCAGCCTGTCTATGTCATCTTGAAGTCTATTACTATCTTCCTCACTTTACTGCACTACCAAGTTTTGCGTCATCTGCAAATTTCAAAATTGTGCCCTTGTACCCCCAAGTCCAAGTCATTAATGTGTATCAAAAAGAGCAGTGGTCTGAGTACTGAACCTTGCGGAACACCACTGTATACCTCCCTCCAGTCTAGTTAGTTATAACTGAACAGAAGGAAGACTGGTTTGAGACACCATGGCCAGAGGGCATATTTATCAAAGAGGTGGCTTGGAGTTTGTGATGTTTGGATGAGTAGTGGCGATTAGTCTTTCCTTATCAATCCTGAGCTTGATTGTGAGAACCTGATCAGGAAGTGTTGGAAGAGGAGACTGAAATGAGCCCACAGGAAGGGGCCCACACATTTCAAAACTTTTTTGGTTCTAGTTGCAGGCTACTTATTACTTATTGTGATTGTCGTGTCCTCCAGATGTAGTATGGTATTTGGTGGGGTCAGACTAAGAGACAATACAAGAAGGTCTAAGATAGGTTTACAGTGCATGTGTGTGAATGCACGAAGTGTGGTAAATAAGGTTGGTAAGCTGCAGGCGCAGATAGACACATGGGAATATGATTTTGTGGCGATGACTGAGACCTGGCTTAAAAAAAGTGCAGGATTAGATACTAAATATTCCTGGACATAAGGTGTTTAGGAATGATGGGGAAGGAAAGAAAGGAGATGGGGTGGCAGTATTGATTAAGGAGAATATTACAGTGCTGGAGAGAGAAGATGTCCTGGAGGGGTCAAGGACAGAATCTCTTTGTTTAGCGTTGAGAAACAATAGAGGTGCCATTACACCACTAGGTGTAGCCTATGGACCACCAACTAGTGGGAAGGATATAGAGGAGCAAATTTACAGGGAAATTACAGAGAGGTGCAAGAACTATAGAGTAGTGATAATGGGGGATTTCAACTATCCTAATATAGACACGGATAGTAATAGTGTAAGGGGCAGAGAGGGGGAAGAATTTCTGAAATGTGTTCAGGAGAACTTTCTTGATCAGTACGTTTCCGGCCCAACGAGGAAGGAGGCATTGCTAGATCTGGTTCTAGGGAATGAGGCGAGTCAGGTAGAGCAAGTGTCAGTTGGGTGAACATTCAGGGAACAGCGATCACAGTATTATAAAGTTTAGATTAGCTATGGAAAAGGACAGGCAACAATCTAGAGTAAATATACTTAATTGGAGGAAGGCAAATTTACATAGGATTGCATAGGATATCTGGCACAGAAACAGGCCATTCGGCCCAACCAGTCCTGCCAGTGTTTATGCTCCACACGTGCCTCCTCCTGTCTTTCCTCATCTAAGTTTATCAGCATAGCCCTCTATTCTCTTCTCCCTCATATGTTTGTCCAGCCTCCCCTTAAATGCATCTATACTATTTGCTTCAACCACTCCCTGTGTTAGCGAGTTCCACATTCTCACCACTCTTTGGGTAAAGAAGTTTCTTCTGAATTCCCTATTGGATTTCTTAGTGACTATCTTATATTGATGGCCTATAGTTATGCTCTTCCCCGCAAGTGGAAACATTCTCTCTGTATCCACTCTATCAAAACCTTTCATAATTTTATAGACCTCCATTAGGTCACCCCTCAGCCTTTTTTCAAGAGAAAAGAGACCCAGCCTGTTCATCCTTTCCTGATATGTATACCCTCGCATTTCTGGTATCATCCTTGTAAATCTTCTCTGCAACCTCTCCAGTGCCTCTATATTCTTTTTATAATATGGTGACCAGAACTGCACACAGTACTCTTAAGTGTGGTCTAACCAAGGTTCGATACAGGTTTAGCATAACTTCCCTACTTTTCAATTCTATCCCTCGAGAAATAAACCCTAGTGCTTGGTTTGTATTTTTAATGGCCTTGCTAACCAGTGACGCAACTTTTAGTGATTTATGTATTTGTACTCCGAGATCCCTTTGTTCCTCTACCCCCACCTAGACTCCCACCCTCCAAGTGATAAGTGACCTCCCTATTCTTCCTACAAAATGTAATACCTCACATTTGTCTGTTCTGCAAGTTTATTAATGTCCTCCTGTAATTTGTTGCAGTCCTCCTTTAGTATTGACTATCCCCCCAAATTTGGTACCATCTGCAAATTTAGAAATTGTGTTTTTGATTTCAAAGTCTAAATTGTTAATGTAAATTGTGAACACCAGTGGTCCCAGCACTGATCCTTGTGGAACACCACTACCCACCTTCTGCCACTGTGAATAGCTACTCTTTACTCCCACTCTCTGCTTTCTGTCTTGAAGCCAGCTTGCAATCCATTCTGCTACTTGTCCCCTGACTCCGCATTCTCTGACCTTATTCATTAGTCTATTATGGGGTGCCTTATCAAAGACCTTTTGAAAATCTAGATATATTACATCTACTACATTACCATTGTCTACTCTCTGTTACCTCTTCAAAAAATTCAATAAGGTTGGTCAAGCAAGATTTTCCCTTTTGAAATTCATGCTGACTATTCATTATTATACTTTTCGTTTCTAGATGTTCTTCTATTCTCTCTTAGTAGGGATTCCATTATTTTTCCTACCACCGATGTTAAGCTGACTGGTCTATAATTCCCTGGACATGTTCTATTCCCCTTAAATATAGGTATTATGTTAGCTATCTGCCAGTCCTCTGGCACTACACCTTTTTCTAATGAATTATTAAATATGTGTAGTAATGCCTCTGCTGTTTCTTCCCTAGATTCCCTAATTTCAGTGGGTTGAGAACGGACCTGGCCCAGTTAAATTGGAATCAGAGTGGCAGGCAAAACTGTAATCGAACAATGGGCTGCCTTTAAAGAGGAGATGGTTCAGGTACAGTCGAGGTACATTTCCACGAGGGGGAAAGGTAGGGCAACAAAAGACAGAGCCCGCTGGATGACGAAAGAGATAGAGAGTAAGATGAAGCAGAAAAAGGGGGCGTATGACAGATGTCAGGTTGAGAATACAAATGAGAGCCAGGCTGAATATAGAAAGTTCAGAGGGGAAGTGAAAAAGGAAATGAGAGGGGCAAAGAGAGAGTATTTGAATAGATTGGCAGCTAACATAATAGGGAATCCAAAAGTCTTCTATAGGCATATAAATAGTAAACGGATAGCAAGAGGAGGGGTGGGGCCGATTAGGGACCAAAATGGAGACCTACGCATGGAGGCAGAGGGCATGGCTGAGGTACTAAATAAGTACTTTGCATCTGTCTTTACCAAGAAAGAAGATGCTGCCGAAGTCACAGTGAAAGAGGAGGTAGTGGAAATACTGGATGAGATAAAAACTGATAGAGGAGGCACTAGCAAAGCTGGTCGTACGTAAAGTAGATAAGTCACCAGGACCGGATGGGATGCATCCTAGGAAGTAAAGATGAAAATTGCGGAGGTACTGGCCATAATCTTCCAATCTTCCTTGGATACGGGGGTGGTGTCAGAGGACTGGAGAACTGCAAATGTTACACCCATGTTCAAAAATGGGTGTAAGGATAAACCCAGCATCTACAGGACAGTCAGTTTAACCTTGGTAGTGGGGAAGCTTTTAGAAATGATAATCCCAGACAAAATTAACAGTCACTTGGACAAGTGTGGATTAATTAAGGAAAGCCATCACGGATTTGTTAAAGACAAATTGTGTTTAACTAACCTGATTGAATTTTTTGATGAGGTAACAGAGAGGGTTGATGAGGGTAATGCGGTTGATGTGTACATGAACCTCCTAAAGGCGTTTGATAAAGTGCCACATAATAGGCTTGCCAGTAAAGTTGAAGTCCATTGAATAAAAGGGACAGTGGCAGCATGGATATGAAATTGGCTAAGTGATAGGAAACAGAGAGCAGCGGTGAACGGTTGTTTTTCGGACTGGAGATAGGTACACTGTGGTGTTTCCAAGGGGTCACTACTAGGACCACTGCTTTTCTTGATATAAATGACTTGGACTTGGGTGTACAGGGCACAATTTCAAAATTTGCAGATGACACAAAACTTGGAAGTATAGTGAACAGTGCGGAGGATAGTGATAGACTTCAAGAGGACATAGACAGGCTGGTGGAATGGGCAGCCACGTGACCGATGAAACTTAATGCAGAAAAGTGCGAAGTGATACATTTTGGTAGGAAGAACGAGGAGAGGCAATATAAACTAAAGGGTACAATTCTAAAGAGGGTGCATGAACAGAGAGAACTGGGGGTATATGTGCACAAATCGTTGAAGGTGGCCGGGCAGGTTGAGAAAGCAGTTAAAAAAGCATACGGGATCCTGGGCTTCATGAATAGAGGCACAGAGTACAAAAGCAAGGAAGTTATGATGAACCTTTATAAAACACTGGCTCAGGCTCAACTGGAGAATTGTGTCCAAATCTGGGCACCGCACTTTAGGAAGGATGTGAGGGCCTTAGAGAGGGTGCAGAAAAGATTTACAAAAATGGTTCCAGGGTCAGGGACTTCAGTTACGTGGATAGACTGGAGAAACTGGGGTTATTCTCCTTAGAGCAGAGAAGGTTGTGAGGAGATTTGATGGAGGTGTTCAAAATCATGAGCGGTCTAGACAGAGCAGATAGAGAGAAATTGTTCCCATTGGCGGAAGGGTCGAAAACCAGAGTGCACAGATTTAAGGTGATTGGCAGAAGAACCAAAGGTGACATGAGGAAAAACTTTTTTATGCAGCGAGTGGTTAGGATCTGGAATGCACTGCCTGAAAGGATGGTGGAGGCAGATTTAATCTTAGCTTTCAAAAGGGAATTGGATCAGTACCTAAAGGAAAAACAGTTGAATAGCCATGGGGAAAGGGTGGGGGAGTGAGACTAGCTGAAATGCTCTTGCAGAGAGCCGGCACAGGCTCGACGGACCGAGTGGCGGCCTCCTGTGCTGTAACCATTCTCTGATTCTATGTTTACCTCATATGTTTGTAGTTAACATCGCCTAGCTATGAGTAGATAGTGTGTGCTGGAGTCCCGTCTGCTGGGCAACAGGCTAAGCACACACACACTAGGATGTAGGTAGATAGTGAGACCAATCATGGCTCTTGGTTGCAGGACCTTTGAGATGATGGTCTTTTTTTTTTCTTATTAGTCACTTCTAAAGCATTCCATGTTCTAATAACCCTCTGATCTTTTTTTCTAATTTTGCCCTACACTCTACTGGTGACAATCCTGCATTTGTGAACATGCATTACTCATTTGTCTATACTAGTGGAAATACTCTTTCACTCTTCGTCTTTTCAAACTCTTTCATGATTTTGTAAGCTTGTTTGAATATTTTGAATAGTGTCATGGGATCTTTTACACCCACCTGAGAGGGCAGATGTGGCCTCAGTTTAACATCTCACCCAAAATGCAGCATTTCCTCAGTACTGCACTGAAATGTTAGCCTAGGTTGTGTCTAAAGTCCTGGAATGAAGTTTGAAACCACAACCATCTGACTCCGCAGCGAAAGTGCACTCTCTGAGCCAAGGGATAAAATGGAGCGGGAATTCGATCAGCTGGAAGTAGTTGTTCATGTTAAACCCTGTGATGTAGAGAAGTGCAGGATTCAGGTCCTGTAAAACAGCCCTAGGAGAAGGGTGATACGACCTCAAAATTAATCATCTCCGGATTACTAACACTCTCACTTGCTAGTCAGTACAGGACCAGCCAAATTAGGAAGGTAAATATGTGGCTATAGACATTGTGTAGGAGGGAAGGGTTGCTGGGGCATTAGGACTAGATCTGGAGTTGAAGTGAGCAGTACCAGGAGGATGACCTACACCTAAACGGAGTTGGGCTAACTGGAACTATGGGGGGAGGCCTTAAGGTGTTATGGTGAGGAAGGGGAAAAGCAAGAGAGTAGATTAGGCAGTTTGAAAGGGAAAGTAAGCTTTAGGTGTATAGGGAATAAGGAGGTTGAAGTAGATTTAGCAGGACAAGATAGTAAAGAGAAATTTGGGCAAAGTAAAGATAAGTTGCTATTACATTTATAGTATTTGTTGGAACCAGAAATCAGAACAGCCTGTTTTGTGGGCCTGTATTAGCATTTCAAATTTGTGACCCTGCATTTTTCTCTTGCCAATTTTCTCCTTTGCCTTCTCCTGAAGGCGTTATCTCTTTGCTGGGATACGGTTTGACCTCTGCTACCTTGTCCAACTGACAATTATTCATTATGTGAGCGTCTGCAGGCTATTCCATGTAGGGGTGTCACAGTGGGCAGCACGGTGGCATAGTGGTTAGCACTGTTGCCTCACAGCGCCAGGGACCCGGGTTCGAATCCGGCCTCGGGCGACTGTCTGTGTGGAGTTTGCACATTCTCCCCGTGTTTGCGTGGGTTTCCTCCGGGTGCTCCGGTTTCCTCCCACAGTCCAAAGATGTGCGAGTTAGGTTGATTGGCTATGATAAATTGACCCTTAGTGTTAGGGGGATTAAATACGTGGGGTTACGGGGATAGGGTGGGATATGTGTTGGTGTAGGGGTTACGGGGATCGGGTGGGATATGTGTCGGTGCAGGCTCGATGGGCCGAAATGGCCTCTATCTGCACTGTGGGGTTTCTGTGATTTCTGTGAACTAAGCCCATTCTTGTCCTCCCTAAGTATCCATGCACACACCTCTTGAGTTTTGCTGAATTGTGATTGGGAGTGGGAATCTTGGCTGATTTTTCTGGTCAGTTGTTGCTCCTCCCAAGGAGCCACTCCCGAGGCTGAGATTACCTGGCTGAAGATAGACTGGTGTATGTTTCTATCACATAAAGGGTAGCAGAAATTTGGAACACTCCCAAAAGGCTGTGGATGCTGGGTCAATTGAAGTTTTCAAGACTGAGATTGATAGAGTTTTGTCTGGTAAGGGTATCGATGTATAGGGAACAAATGCAGAAGAGGTACAGATCAGCCATGATATAATTGAATTGCAGAACAGGCTTGAGGGGCTGAATGGCCTACTGTTCCTATATTTCTTAATTCTAAGTAACAATAATGACTAAATCATCAAATTTTAACTTTTACATTTTCTTTAAATGTTTTTGTTCTGTGAACAACTTGCATGGTGACTGTTTCACTTGGCCACCATAATTGGTATTCATGATACTAAAGTTCCTAATTATAAGCCTGAAATGAAATTCGATCAGCTTCTAAATTTAATTTAGCTCCCTTGGTGAGCCTGCTGACACGGACAGAACATTTATACGAAACTGATGATTTAATCGGGCTTTGAAGGAATTTAAATTTCAGCTTTTGAAAGTTATTGATAGACACTTACCGGTGATAAGGAGAACGTTGTAAGGGATGCTGTCTCCCATGACTGAGCAGCTGGACTGTAAGGCAAGTGATCTGTGGTCTGTCTGTTAAAGAATTCCATGAATCCTGTTTGCAGTAGGATTTGCAATAATCTTGTTCAAAATTCAAGAATCATTTTAAGGAACAAATTACAGAAGTGAATTCAAAGTCAAACCTCAGTTGGACTTGGAAACGTGCCAAAGCTTTTAAACAAAACAACTTAGGGTTCCATTAAAAATCTAAGCAGTTTAGCGGTGCAGTGCCTGTGAGGTTTGGAACACCACAGAGTGGGAGGGCAGAGATGATTCTCAACTCTACGTTGTTCCTGACCTGAGCTGCACAGGTATTGAAAGGAGGTAAACGTGAATGGGGTGTTCTCATTGGACCACCTATGCATGGCTCCTGGTGGCCAATAAAGAGCAGCATTGCTGATTAGTTGCAAACAGGACATTTGTCTGTCTCCTTGGGAACAAAGATGTGTACAAATGTGTGAAGTGTGCCAATTTAGTGCTGGATCACGCTGATTCTCCCTCCCCTGCCCCCCCCCCCCCCCCCCCCCCCCCAAAAATCAGTTTGTATTCCTGTAAAAGGCTGAGCTTTGCTTCAGGGTGAATTGTTAGCACTGAAGCATGGTAATGTTACAGAAAGTCTTCATGAAATACAAGGGAAGTGCCAGAAATACACAGCTGGTCTATCTGAATCTGAAAAAGAAGAGATTAGTTGACCTTTTAGGTGCACCCCCCTATGTAGAAGTGGTACGGCAGGCAGAAGAGCCCATTTGCCGGACTGAACAAAACAACAGCGGGGGATTGGGGGGGTTGCCGCAGGCAGGAGAACAACAGGTAAAGATCAAGTATACAGATATACATGCAGACTAAGCTTAATAGCTTGTAAGTATATTTTAAAATGCTGCCAAGACATGTAAAGTCCTGGATATCATACAAAGGTCACAGCAAATTGCTTTTACTTTGGCCTTGGAGGTACTTTTACCACTGGTTCCTGACGTCTAGGTCTTGTGCACCTAGCAGCAACCCCAGAGTAGTCTTGCTGGTATCACTAAGACCAACTTCTGTTTCTTTCTGGCCTTAAGGAATGAATTGTTTACTTTAGGGTTACTGCTGGGGCACAAGACCAGCATGTTGGGAACCGGCAATGCCGAAGCCGCTTCAGTTAGGCTGCAAGAGGGAATTGGAGAAGAAAATCAACATGTAAAAATTATTTTGGAAATGGGGCAGTTTCACCACCACTTTTTATAGAATCATAGAATGGTTACAGCACAGAAGGAGGCATTCAGCCCGTCGAGCCCTTGCCGGCTCTCTGCAAGAGCACTTCAGCTAGTCCCACTCGCCCCCCCCCACCCTTTCCCCGTAGCCCTGCAAATTTTTCTCCTTCGGGTACTTATCCAATTCCCCTTTGAAAGCCACAATTAAATCTGCCTCCACCACCCTCTCAGGCAGTGCATTCCAGATCCTAACCACTCATTACGTAAAAAAGTTTTCCTCATGTCACCGTTGGTTTTTCTGCCAATCACCTTAAATCTGTGTCCTCTGGTTCTCGACCCTTCCGCCAACGGGAACAGTTTCTCTCTGTCTAGACCCCTCGTGATTTTGAACACCTCTATCAAATCTCCTCTCAACCGTCCCTGCTCCAAGGAGAACAACCCCAGCTTCCCTAGTCTGTCCACGTAACTGAAGTCCCTCATCCCTGGAACCATTTTTGTAACTCTTTTCTGCACGCTCTCTAAGGCCTTCACATCCTTCCTAAAGTGCGGTGACCAAAATTGGACACAATACTCCAGTTGAGGCCGGACCACTGTTTTATAAAGGTTCATCATAACTTCCTTGCTTTTGTACTCTTTGCCTCTATGTATGAAGCCCAGGATCCCTTATGCTTTTTTAATCGCTTTCTCAACCTACCCTGCCACCTTCAATGATTTGTGCACATATACCCCCAGTTCTCTCTGTTCATACACCCCCTTTAGAATGTTACCCTTTAGTTTATATTGCCTCTCCTCGTTCTTCCTACCAAAATGTATCACTTCGCACTTTTCTGCATTAAATTTCATCTGTCCCGTGTCTGCCCATTCCACCAGTCTGTCTATGTCCTCTTGAAGTCTATCACTATCCTCCTCACTGTTCACTATACTTCCAAGTTTTGTGTCATCTGCAAATTTTGAAATTGTGCCCTGTACACCCAAATCGAAGTAATTAATATATACCAAGAAAAGCAGTGGTCCTAGTACCGACCCCTGGGGAACACCACAGTGTACCTTCCTCCAGTCTGAAAAACAACCGTTCACCGCTGCTCTCTGTTTCCTGTCACTTAGCCAATTTTGTATCCATGCTGCCACTGCCCCTTTTATTGCATGGGCTTCAACTTTGCTGGCAAGCCTATTATGTGGCACTTTATCAAACGTCTTTTGGGAGTCTGTGTACACCACATTAACTGCATTGCCCTCATCAACCCTCTCTGTTACCTCCAAAAAACTCGATCACTTAGTTAAACACGATTTGCCTTTAACAAATCCATGCTGGCTTGTCCAAGTGACTGTTAATTTTGTCCAGGATTATCGTTTCTAAAAGCTTCCCCACTACCGAGGTTAAACTGACTAGCCTGTAGTTGCTGGATTTATCATTATAGATGGCTCTTGAACCTGGATGCAGGTCCTCTGGAGTATCTAAACAGAGCCTTTTAGTAGCACTAAGTACTGTAACAGATGTATATATTTAGTATAAAAGAATAGATACATATTCATTGAATTTCTGTATTTCTTGCTCCTTACTATAAAAATGTGCAACATGAACACATGGAACATGCGGCCTATTAATACAGATAAGGACTGTTTTTGAAGCTATTTATATTTTCACTCTAAACACTGTGTTTTACTCCTAATAATAAAGGAAGCATAGAAGGAATTGAGGCAAAATATTGATGTTTATAAGTGTCAGGTATATTAACTCAGATTTAAGCACCACTATGGACATGAGTACATAATTTAGTCTGACACTTCGTCCGGAATTTTGCCGGTCATTGGAGGCGGGACCGCTGTCAAAATCGCAAAGATTGACCGGGTAGGAAACCTGCTGTCAACCCGCCTCCAATCAATCTTCCCAAGTGTCGGGTCCCCGATTTGCACATGGACCCGACGCCTAGTGGCGGGAATAGGATTATAGCCACTTACCTGCCTGTTAACAGGTACTTGATACTTGTTAACAGGCTCTTTTTCAATTTTGCCGCTTCTGCCTCGGGTTCCCCGACGTCCGGACACCACGCCAGGTAAGTGTGGCGTGTTGGGAGTCTGCTGTAATGTTTCTGCATTGATGACAGCTACAGAAGTGGTGTGAAGGATCCAATGGTGCACTGGTGAGTTTGAGGTAAGAAAATTTTGGGAAAATCATTTTTAATGCATTTACACTTTTCTGTAGGTAACAAGTTTTGAATTGGCTGTCTAGTCCCACCTCATTGGGAGAACCTCTCTCACCAGTGACAGATCATTTCTGTTACCTCACCTGCAGCTGCCATCTGTTCCAGCCTATGGATGGAGAGCCTGGGTGCAAGAGCCCACCTTTGTACAGTGATCGTCAGTGTTTGCAGCACCTCAATGCTGTCAAACACTGAGAAATGAGCTGTCAAAGAAAAATTGTGCGTGGTCCCTTTAAGAAAACCGGCAGATGACGCATCATCAAATGACGTCATCTGACCGGCTTCCTCTTAATTGACCGGCAAGCCCGCAGGGCGGGCTTAACAAGGCCAATCGACGTAAAATCACATCTGTTGGCCGGATGCAGTTATGGGTGGGACTGGAACCCGGAAACCAGCTGACCTGCTCCCACGCCGCATCCATTTGCAAAATCGCGGCCGTTATTGCAGTACTAAGGAATTGCTGCATAACCACAGGTGCCGTCTTTCACATCAGATGGTAAACCAACATGCCTTCCACCTGTTCAAGTAGATGTAAAATGATGGGGTATGGGGCTTGACAGTACTGTAGGTGAGGTGTCTGGGCCTAGCAACACCAGGGAACAGATTTGGATGTAACAAGACTTTTGTTGGGAGGGGGGGAAGGGGAAGTCTTCTCACTCCATCTTCTGTGTCTTGCCAGCCAAACAGAAGCACCACTGAAAGAATTAAATAGAGTTGAGAGTTTTTGCAGCATGACTTCATTTATTTTGACGATGAGCATTTCTCAAATAAATAAAGTTGGGCTGCACAGATGCACATTCTTATTTATTTAGTTCAGTCGTAGAGAACAGGAGGATCTTGCCAAACATAATAAGATGTGCCTGACATAACAATAGTATCTCTCAAACTGTCACAGGCTGTAAGCTGATGTCTAGCATGGAAAAAAGGGATTGAATATTTAATGTGTGTTTCATACTATACACAAGATTTTAACTTCCAGAGAAAGGTGTCCCTAACTCCTGGAATTAACTAAGAAGTGATTACATTGTAGCAATGATTAAAAAAAAAAGTAATTGGGATCCAGGATTTGTCAGAGGTTGGACTACAACTAGCAGGGGACCTCACTTAGCAGAACCCTGCACAGCAATGGGAATTAGGGTGCAACATACACTATTGCATTCTTTGCTATTGGCCCAGAAATTCGGGTCGGGGGCTTCCCGCTGGGTGCAAGCCCCGACCTGCACTTACCTTGTGCGCCGGCCGTTGAGCTGTGGGCCCCCGTGGAATTCTGATCCTGGGCCTGCTCCAACCGCCGAGCGCGCAGTGCTTGCGTATCCCAGGGGCGCAGTTAGTTCGATGCGTCCCCTGGGATCACGTGGGCCATGGGGAGCCAATTGGAACAGGGAATGCTTCATTCATAAGTTTGACAGGAAGGGCTGTCAAACTTATAAATACTATAAGCCCCAAAACATCACGAAATCTTCAAATAAATTAAAAAAAAACATTTTTAATCTATATATAATAAAATAGCTCTTCTGTCTGTCCTTCCGTCTATCTGTCTGTCCTCTATACACTCAAGTTATAGAGCGTACCTACACATGTGTTACATCAAAAGAAAACTTATGATTCCGGAATGGTCATAAGTGTATTTACTTTTCGGTCAGACAAAAATTGTGCCGACGGTATCCAAAAAACGTTCAAAATTCTGATCATTATCCGCTCATTAGCATTGAGTGATGTGAGGGTTGACCAATCGTACAGTCGAGCGACCTGACGGTTGACCAATCGCTGCGTCACGGGGCGGGTTCATTGCGTGTGCGGGCGGGCCATCCTAGAGTTGAGTGACGTGACGATTGACCAATCCTACAATTCAGTGACCTGACGGTTGACCAATCGGTGCGTGT